>NC_060955.1:7128193-7285693 GCF_910589235.1 Vespa crabro
GAGAAAGGAGGGAAAGGGAGAGTGCGAAAAGGTTTCTTTAGGAGGGAAGGACTGGACGAATAGGCGTCAAAGCTTGGGAGGTTGATGTATATGCATGTTACTCTTGGGTCAGCAGGATGGCCCAAATTACCATAAACACACTAGATAGTAGGCTAACTGCTCTTGTATTCTCTCCTGCTGTCCTCTTTGTCTCTCTCTCTCTCTCTCTCTCTCTCTCTCTCTCTCTCTCTCTCTCTCTCTCTCTCTCTCTCTGTCCACCTACCTATCTATCTCCCTTTGACTTTTGATTTACCTTCGACTATCAATCCATCGTATTTTATTGATACCCATATATACCAACGAAATTTATCATGAATGAATTTAACCCCAGTCACATATTCTTATTCGTAAAAGATTAAACTAGACAACAAATTCGGCATATTAACCAAATTTAAAACAACGGGGTATTCTTAATAAAGTCAACTCGCTCATTCGCCAACTCATTCATTCGTCCGTCCGTAGAAATGCTGAAACACGGGAAAATGCTTTTAATGAGATTGTACCAGTCCGAGAGGTTATACAGTATTAAGCGGATTTCTGAAACGAATTACAAGTTGAAAATTGTATTTTTTAACGAGTAAACCTAACTTTTTTTTCTTTTCTCTCTTTTTTCTTTCCTTTTTTTTCTTTTTTTTTTTTGCATTTGTTAATTACGAGTTTCCGTTTGAAAATCCGTTACGTACTTGAACCCGACGCGGTACGATGAAGTGCCCGCAAAAAAGAAAAAAAAAAAAAAATGATCGAAACGCAGTTTCAACCTGAAAGTTCTAGTCACTAGCGCATTGAATAATTTATTGAAAAATAAACAGTGTTTAATGAAGACACAGTTATCATTTTTCATATTCTGTTAAGAAGGAAAAGAATGTATGAATAAATAAAAACGTAAAATTTAATTTTATTAAATAGTTCAGCTTCAGTCGTTTTGTCTTTTACACTGTTCTCTTCTTCTTCGTTCGCGCATTAACACGTTCTATAATTTAAGAAAACAAAAAAAAAAAAAATACATTTCAGAGAAGAGAAACTGCGAATGTACTGGATAGTTTAAAAAACAAGAATCTAACAGATACCCCTACTCCTGATACAATGCTCATGTTGTTTCAGTTTATTCTATTTTTCTAATATCTCTTTTGTTCATTCTCTCTCTCTCTCTCTCTCCCTCTCTCGCTCTCTCTCTTTACTCTTTCTAACAGTTCCCTTTCATTTAAACCCGTTGTCGTGTGAGATCACAGAGCACACCTTCTTGATCTGTAGAGCGGCAAAATATACCAAGAGAGATAGATAGATAGATAGAGATAGAGAGAGAGAGAGAGAGAGAGAGAGAGAGAGAGAGAGAGAGAGAGAGAGAGAGATAGAGAACGATGAACTATCAGGTCGTCTTTAATTCCTTCCACGAACACATTCGAAATCTCAAACACCTATTCGAAAGCTTCGCTCTTTGAACCTCTCTCGCGGTGATCTGTGATCAAGGTACGTCTAGACTGCCCTTTATATGCTGAGTTTTCCAAAGAAAAAGAGATGGAAGCTATGCTTTTCTCAATCCCCTCTTATTCGGATTCCTTTTTTCGAAGGACTCCTTCTTTACTAATGATCGAACGAAGGAAAACGCTCTTCTTATCTCGTCGTAGTCGTCGTAGTCGTTGTAGTCGTCATCATTGTCGTCAAAAAGTTGCTGCGAACGTTATGACGAATTCTTGACGATGAAAAGGACTTCTTAACGAATTCGAAAGGTAGATAGCTGAGAGGAATATCTCGCGAATAATACGTCGCGACCCGATCTAAAGGAGATCGAACTTCCGACGTCTCGTTTCCTTCAAGAAAACTTCTCCCTTAAACCGCTTCCATTCGCCACGATGATTAAGCTCTTTTAATGGTATCGCGAATCTCTTTTTTATCCTACTTTTTGCATGGAGCACGAAGAGCAGCCGTAATTGAATTTACCGCGGTAGAGATTATTTTTCCGTGCGTTTCGTGCTAGCCATACGAGAAAAAAGAGATAGAGATAGAGATAGAGATAGGGAGAGAGAGAGAGAGAGAGAGAGAGAGAGAGAGAGAGAGAGAAAGAGAGATAGATAGATAGATAGATAGATAGATAGATAGATAGATAGAGAGAGAGAGAGAGAGAGAGAGAGAGAGAGAGAGAGAGACAGACAGAACGCGACGATGAAAAAATAAATATAAAATAGATGAAGATTTATTGAAAAAAATTTCATTAACCTACAGGAAAGAGGGGTTTTGTTAAGTCGAGATACTACATTCCAAAATGATACATATGTGGTAATTACTCATTTTATCTATGTAGGTATTTATAATTAATTCTTTGAACGATTAAATTCACAAGATTTTTCTCTCTTTCAGGGATTTTCTCGGATTAAAAATTTTATACACCGCTTTTGAGAATTTATTTGACTAAGAGTCGGATAAAGGGAATATAAAAATGTAGAAGAGCGACTAGTACGGATTTACGTTAAATTGCGCTTTTCGAAAACATCGTTCCCAAATGAGTATTTAACGGTATCTGAGCGAATAATTTCAAATATGACAAAAAAATAAAAAAGAGAGGGAGAGAGAGAAAGAGAGAGAAAGAAAGAGAGAGAGAGAGAGACAGAGAGAGAGAGAGTTCAATACTACGGAAAGTAACTTGCCACTCGACTTTTCGGCTTTATCGTTATTATCCGTGGTAATGAGCTGGATCAAACGAGCGTATAAAGCTGCAACGGTGGACAGATAAAACCCAGATAATTGGATGCTGCGCGTCGTGTGGCTAATTCGTTTTCGAGAAATTTTAAAGATCCTACGGGACACGTAACTATCTATCGTTTCGATCGGCATTGTTATTATTGAAGAATGACAAATATTCAATGAGAAAAATTATTTGTAAATATTACGAGAAAATAATCCATTTATTAAATGATATGAAATGAAAAAAAGATCGAGAAAAAAATTATTATTATTATTTTTATTATTATTATTATTATTATTATTATTATTATTATTATTATTATTATTATTATTATTATTACTATTACTATTATAATTATTATTATTATTATTTATTAACAAAATTAACGAGCAATCTATTAAATTGACAAAAAAACTAACGTCGAGAGGCAACATTCTTTAAAAGCTAATCAATTATACTCATTCCCCTAGATTCAATTAAAACCATCTAGGTATTTCATTATACGTAGTTAATCTATATAGTATATATATATATATATATATATATGCATATATATATATATATACATATATATATCTCCTTTAGAGAATAATATCAGTGGAATCTATCGAGTAAAAGAACCAAGCGCTATAACGGAGGAAAGGATACTCTCTGCAAGATGGTAAGGTAGAAATAAGCAGAAATCAAAAGTGAAAATCTCGAAGGCGAGCCAAGAGAGCCCCACGGTCTCTTCTCGAAGGTTGCTTCAACTCGACGGAAAAGCGCGAGCATTCGAGCGTGTCGAAAGCGTTTGAACATTGTCTAGCGTTCGTGAGATTCTCGAGTGACTCTGGAAAGGATCTCGGAGGAATGCAATTTCTCCCCTTACCCTTTAACCCTTTCCTTCCTCTCTATGTATCTTTGTCTCTCTCTCTCTCTCTCTCTCTTTCTCTCTCTCTTTTCTCTCTCTCTCCCTCCCTTTTTTCTCGTTCGTCCTTCCTCTACCATTTCTACGCGTTACACTTTGAAAACTCGCCGTCTCAACGATGAACTTTCTCGTCAAGAAATGTTTTAGGATCGTTGCGCTTGATTGACGGAATACACGAGTTCGAATCTCCTTTTCTTTCTTTGAATTTTATCGATCGATCGTTTCCAGCAAAACGAATCTTATTTATCGTAAAGTTTATCTTTATTTTACAATCCTTTTTGTTTTTGTTTTTTTTTTTACTTTTTTTTAACACTTCCTTGAAATTGATTTAGTTTCTAATTTATACTCGGATTATACTTTAATACTTTACTTTTTCGTCACGTCAACATTAATAATTAAATCTTGCAATTAAAAGATATTTTCTCTCACGACATTAGATTTATTTCTTCCATTTTATCTTTCTCTCACTCTCTCTCTCCCTCTTTTTGAATTGTTCTAAACGCGTGCAATATTTCATACGGCGACTATATCGGCGTCGAGATTCAAATGAAATGTCGTGCGTTAAAATGACGAAGAGGATTGGACTCGCGGGTCAAGGTGAAAAAGTTGACGAATACGTCTCGTTGCCCTGGCATTGAAACGACCAGACGGATTTATGACTAAATACAACAAGAACGATACATCTCGTTGAAATCATTTTGGCTAGACTGCCGTGAGCCTTGTTTGAAAGTTCAATATTTTTAACTCCAGATATATTGTTACATTCACCAACGTAAAAAAGTTTCACAATTAATTGCCCGCAACGTCCGAACATAAAAATGAAATCGATAAGTTCCGCGAAAGGAAGAAACGAAAAAAAAAAGGAAAAAAGAATTTTACTGAAAAAAAAGAAAAAAAAGACATTATTCGATCGAATTTTTGATTACTTTTTCGATAATCGGTTCCGTCGTAGTAACCATATGGCGGTAGACACTAATTACTTTCACGATATGTGCGTGAGATAATTAAATCGATCGACTTATACTACTTCCAGGAATCGATGAACCGTGAGAAAATTCTTTATCTTTTACCTTTTTCCTCTCTTATTTTACCGTCAGAATCAGAACCGGTTATCTTATCTTATTGCAACTATGAAAATCCGCTCACAATTTTCCCGTTAATTTTGACTCTGCAATCAAATGTTAATATCATTAATAAAATTCTATCGAGAAAGAATGAGACATATAGACAGATAGATAGATAGTTAGATAGATTGATTGATTGATTGATAGATAGAAGAACGTAAATGATTGAAAGAAAAAAAAATGAATAGTCGTTTGATATTTTAGGAGACCATATCCCCTCCCTCTTTCCCATCCTCCCACTACGCTATGTTAATATAAGTTCTTCGTATTCTTCAGCCATGAAAAGGTGAAGGAGCAAGGCGAAGTCATTATCCGCAGAATTATTTCAGAATTAAATCAGCGAATAAAGGCATCCTCTTCCGGCTACCGTCGTCGTCGTCGTCGTCGTCGTCGTCGTCGTCGTCGTCGTCGTCGTCGTACTTCGATGAAATGTCGAGTTAGTACGAAAAAACGGAAAAGAAAAGGACGAGGATAGAACGACGGATAAAGAAAAAAATGTGGTGGGTTAAGGGAAAAGGGGTAAGAGAAATAAAGCGCGAAAAGAAGTGACGTAGGATGGTTTTAAGAGAAGGAAAAGTAAGAGGAGGAGGAAGAGGAGGAAGAGGAAGACGAGGATGGAGAATAGAGGAAGACAAGAAGAGAAACGAGATAGACGAGTTCGTCTCACGTAAATGTGTCCTCGAAGAGAAGTGACTATAAAAGACCGACAAAAAGGAAAAATCGGGAAGTAGAGAGATGGAAACGATGGAGATCTGATATCTGCCGAGCGTTTGCGAGGGTAGCCAACTTTTAAAACTTATTCAAATTAAATAGACCGAAGATGAAGGGAAGGAAGAGAAAGCGGAAGGTTTCGAATAAGATAAGGGTTGATAATGAGAAAGAGAGAGAGAAAGAGAGAGAGAGAGAGAGAGAAAGAGAGAGAGAAAGAGAGAAAGAGAGAAAGTAGCAACCCCGACGGTATTGATAACGGTAACACCCTCGGAATAAAATATAACGCGCGTTTCGCAGCAGGGAATTAAAAGGTGTTTCTGCCCCATTTTTAACAACACTCCCTTCTCTACCCATCTCGAACCCTACGTAGTTACCTTTGAAAAAAAAAGAAAAAAGAAAAAGAAAAACCCGACGAAAGGTATCCTTGGAGGAAGGAAGGAAACGAGAGGAGTGGATACGTCGTCCCTTTGTCCGCCACTTTTCCACTCCCTTTTTTCGCTTCGTCGCTCTCCTCGCCACCCTCGCGAACCATCTAAGAGATCTACTTGATAAATCCGAAAATCGCTCGAATAAATCGGAAGGCCGGATCCTCCTACGCGGAGTTATTTATTTCTCGCGACTGTTAAAGTGAAAATATAAAAGGGAACTTTCTTTTTTAAAACGGAAATCTCGACGACGCTTATTTTATGATATTAACTCGAGGAAATGAGAGATTTTCTTTTTCTTCTTCTTTTTTGTTTATTGATTTCGTTTATTACAACGTCGTCCTTTCATTCATATGTTGTATTAGTTTCCTTTTTTTACTTTTTCATAAATCAACAATGACGATCTTCGTGATCTTTCAATGTAGGATTCTTTCTATACGATAAGGTCCGTCGTTTAATATATCATATTCCCTGACCTTTAACTTCATATTTCACATTTGATCATGAAGGATAATAGTTCCTTTAAGAAAGCCAATGACCTTTAAACCGATGAATTTATATGTTTGATCAAAATTACAATGGAGAGAAGTGAGAAAATACAATGAACCCTTTCCGTAAAAGATATATGTTTAATTAATGGTTTATATCGATCGAATCGATATTAAGAAAACGATTTAAATTGAAATCTACGTTAACACGAATTTATTACAAATCTTCTTATCTTTTAACAAATTGACGTTATTTCACCGATATACATACATATATCTATATAGGTATATATTGTATCTATGTGTGTGTATATATATATATACATAGAAACATCTCGTTAACGCTATTCACGAAATACGAAAAAGCGATGACCAAGGTAAAGGGACTTTGATTTCCATAGAACCGTAATAAAGTTAGTAGAAAGGAGCACAGTTAATGAACGCTAGCGTTCTAGTTTCCATTCGTTGGACCGAGGGGCTGATGGCTAACTTCACGAGTCGTTGCACGAACAAACACGTAAAAGCATGTAGGTGATGTTCAACTCTCTTTGCTATGAGATAACCTTGATTTTTCATTCGCTATCGTGACCTATGGCACATTAGGTCAGCTAAAGAAAATACCGTGTTTATGTTTACCTGCTCCAACACACCGACTGATTGATCGATTATTCAACCTATCTAGCTCTCTCTCTCTCTCTCTCTCTCTCTCTCTCTCTCTCTCTCTCTCTCTCTCTCTCTCTCTCTCTCTCTCTCTCTCTCGTCTTCTTTCCTCGTTAGGATTTTGCTTACAGGAAAATAGGCTTGTTTTAAATTGCCAATAAAATTGGTTCGACTCGTGTATACCTTAATACAACGTAGATTTTAAGGGGCCCCTTAGGGTCTGATCCATAGGGTCTACTTCCACTTTTTTCTCCCTTTCTCTCTCTCTCTCTCTCTCTCTCTCTCTCTCTCTCTCTCTCTTTTTGTTTTTCTCGTGTTCTACTAGCCAAAAGCTCCGGTTACAGCAAAGTTTGAGAAAGCAATAATGAATGTAGTCGCTCTTAAAGTTTGGGCATTGTTTTATCGCCTTTAATACACTGCTCGCAAGTAATACCAAGTATCTACTGTTTCCTCATTCGACCTACGATTCCTGCATTTATTCTGTTCTCTTATCTATTTTCTCTCTCTTTCTCTTTCTCTCTCTCTCTCTCTCTCTCTTTTTCTCTTTCTTCCTCTTACTTTCTACATCAACCCACCAATACTTAACGAAAAGTAATTTCGTATGCAATGAAAGTGGCCTCGAGCCTCGCTTAATTTCGTCGCTCGTAAAACCGGTAAGGTGCCCTTTCTCACTGATAATAGAAAGGTAGAAAGGAAAGGAAGATGAAGAAGTCTGAAAGTAAAAAAAAAAAAAAAAAAAGAATAAAGAAAAAAAAGAAAAATGTTAAGTATGGAAATTGCAAACGCACAAATCGAATCTCCATCGACGTTACTGATAAATTTAGTAACTTTCGAGATTGGTTCGTAATCTCTAAAAAGAACATAATTTATCATGACAAATTTATATTCGAGATCCGCGAAAAAATTCGAATCGACCAACTCTACGTTATCACAATTTTTCAAATTATTATTCTAAACATCATCGATTTTTTCTGTATCATATAATATTTCTCGTATTTACAAATCTTAAAAGAAAGAAATCTCTTTTATAGGATATAAATCAATTACACACTGTTTATCATATTTCTTTTTGTTAATAACTTATCAAGATCTTTTACTATCTCGTTTGTAAAGCAACAAGACTAGTCGAAGTAACTTTGAAGGTTTAAGATCACTGGACACGTAACCCGTTTGTACAAAACCCAATTTCCACTTTCATCGTCGCGATTAATATCGTTATCCTTCAAGGTTCGCTGATCGTTGCAAGTCAAAGGGATCGGCTTAAAGTATGTTGCCGGAGAGAACAAAGGACAGAGAAAGATAGAGACAAAGGAGGACGAAGAGAAGAGAAAAAGACAGGAATAGCGAAAAAGAGAGAGAGAGAGAGAGAGAAAGAGAGAGAGAGAGAGAAAGGACGATGGTGGCTTGCCGAAGAAAAAGACGAAAATGAATCCACGTCTCCTTTGAGAGCAGCACAAAGACGCCGACGTTCTAGCTCTGGCAGATGCGTTTTTTGTCGGGACACGCTCGTTAACCCGACGGGTTATTAAGGCAATTAATATGACGTTTGCTAATACGTGCACGTTCCACTTAAAAACGAGCAAGAGAGATAAAGAGAGAAAGAGAGTAAGAGAGAAAGAGAGAGATAGAGAGAGAGAAAGAAAGAAAGAAAGAAAAAGAGACATTCGATTCATTCTGAACTCAAACTATTCTCAATGTTTCTCATGTGTCATCCTCTACACGATCTGTCCCGTCAAGGAAATATTACGATTAAAGATTGTTCGCTAATTAACATTTGTCTTGGCAAGAGTGAAAGGTCACAATTTCACGTTTATATACCTTCTCTCGACGTTTCCTTTTTCATCCTCATTTAATAACAAAACGTTAATAAATTCTACGTAATTTTTATCCGAACGAGACATTCGCAAGAAAAAGATATTTGAAAGAGCCATAAGTACCATCGAGAAGAAAATAAGAATAGATTTTCGGTCAAGTACTTACGTAATTGTTCATTTTTACATGGTTCTCATGAATAATACATCTATTCGTTTCGCCTGATAGTTTTTTATTCGTTATCTTCAATATATTCCTTCTCATCTTCTTTATTTATTGTATCAAGCAAATATTTTCTATTCGTACGTTATACGAATCGAAAACTCGATCAAATCCTATACCAAAAAACGGAAAAAAAAGAAAAAGAAGAAAGATATTTAAAAACGAGCATTGCTCTTGATCCAAGCGATAATGACGTATGACCTTTCACGATTCGTGAACGGTCGTTAATTCTTTCGAAACCTATATAGTAACATAGTCGAGTTTTGTTGATATAATAGCTAGCAAAGGGCAAGTATGAAACGAGTGGACTAGGTGGATATTCGATAAGGGAGTGAGACAGAGACAGTAGATACGTATATAAATGGGTATAGATGTTTACATAGGAGAAAGGGAGATACATAGAATTTATGGCACAAGTTTTGATATACTGCACATTTAGGGTAGAAGTTTAAAATATTAAAATAGCCATGGCGATACGATAGAGGCTCGAACCGCGACGGGAGATTTATCATACGCCGGAGATACGCCTTGTATAGTGTGCGACATAACACTATGAAGAGAACGACCTCATCCCCTTCTCTCTCTCTCTCTCTCTCTCTCTCTCTCTCTCTGTCTCTCTCTTTTCGTCACTGCTGGCCCTCCTTCTTCCAACACGTCGTGTATGCTCATGAATACATCGACGGGTTTAGATTCGTTTCGACAGGATTTCGCTTTCGACGAAGAGATTCGTCCTCCGATTTACGCCACATAGAAACATCGCCCTTCTTTTTGTCAGAATTCTTTCTATCAGAATCCAAAGACTTGTCTTGCTTGATTCTTTTTCAAAAGAAGAATCCTTGACCGACATTTAAAATCGTAACTCGTATTAAATCTTACGATTTCGAAACGATCGTATCTTACGTTCATTTCTTTACCTATTGCGATTAGATTTATTAATTTATTTTTTTTTCTTTTCTTTTTTTCTTTTCCTTTTTTTGAAAATAAAACGAAAAAAGTAGGGGAAAAATAAGAAACAAAATTAAATATATATCTAGTACATAGGTATCACCACTGATTTGTCGAAATAAAATTCCTAACGTTATTCGTAGGACATTTTTGTCGAAGATAAAAACAAAAAAGACAAAAAAAAATCCAGAGTGCTATGCACTTTTCGTACATGCACAAATAAATTGAAATGCAAATGTTGCACGTCGTCACGTGCATTAACGCAACCAAAGGACGCGTCCCTTTTTCCGAGACGTGCCTGATCGATAACCATTTCGATGTCCGTCGTTCCGAAGTATCGATAACTAACGCAGAACGTGTTTTTGAAGTAACAACCCCTTCCATCCTTTAAATCTTCTCATATCTATGTACGGATCGCATCCCAACGAACATAGTCCGTTTCGAAAACGGGCTTTGGGTTACGCGGATGGCGATCTCTCTCTCTCTCTCTCTCTCTCTCTCTCTCTTTTTTATTTCTTTTTTTTTTATTTTCTTTTTCATGGATGAATAGGGTAAGTCCTCGTACGGATTTCGTAGCACGTAATCGATAACATCGTCTACGTATCGAGAGTCATGAATCACTTGGGTGAATGCCGCAGCCTTTTGCGGTCTTTATTATCTTCACCCTTCGAACTCGATAATATAATATAATACTATATATCTGTACGCATATAAACGCGTACGCGTAGACACGTGCTAAAAAAAAATCGAAAAGGAAAAAAAAAAGAAGGGCGAAAAGAAAAAGGTACGAAGACCCTTACATTCTAACCCTATACGAGAGGAGAAAGGGAGGAGAGAAGGGTCAGAACGCGGCATTTGGATCGTCTGGAAAACGACATGCATGAGTGTAAGAGAGAAAGAGAGGAAGAGAGAGAGAGAGAGAGAGAAAGGAGAAGAAGAAGAAGATAGAGAACATTCACGCGTGGCATGTGGGACCACATATGGCGCGTGGCTTCCCATTGTTAAGGGTGCGGCTTACCTAACTGACTTCATGGTCGTTCGTATTTCTAGAGGACGAATTCAGAATATATATTCCCGGGGCACGACATGTGTGCAAGGTGTCACACGATAAACATGATCAAGAATAGTAATCTTTTTGCCTTCGAATGAAATTTTTCAACTTGGCGGACTTATTCTTCTAATTATTCTTTATTTCGTCTCTTTTCTTTTTTTATCTCATTCCCCCTATCACAAAACTGACAGAAAGAAATAACGAGAATGATCGTTTAATAGATGAAAACTATAAAATTTTCACACTCTCATTGTTTTTACGATAAATCGTGAAAACTATGCAAAGGCTAATGAAAAATAAATATTCTGAAATAATATTCAGTTTGTTTGCCCAGTTAAATTGTTTCAACGCTTCTTCCGATGTTATTCAAATAAATCGATTGTTGAGATCGTTTTGGTTGACGTGAGATATGAATTTTAATTAGTAAACCGTCGCTTTTTGTTTTCCCCATCGTTTGACGTTTGCAACGAATGAAATTCGATATGGTTACGCACAGGAATATTATCTGCCAACAATTGCAACGTATATCTCTCTTTTATATACTCTTTCAGAATATGCTATCGTATTTGAATAAAAAAAAAAAAAGAAAAAAAAAAGAAAAAAAAATACAGATAACGTTTAACGTATATGTAATACGTGTAATTAGACAATTATGATCATGAGATGAGAACGTGATTTTGACGGATCGATCGATGTATTACCACGCAAATGTGTAAAATCGTTCGTTTCTTTTTTTTTTTTTTCTTTATTAGATACTCATCGAAAGAAAACTCGTTCGTTCGACTCGTTTGTATTGGACAGCTAATTAAACCGAGCCATCGATCCGCGAGTTCATCCTCATATAATAAAGCTCTTGTCACTTGAAGGTATGCGACGAGCCAATTTCACCTTAAAAGTGACGATACGTAATTCGTTTCGTGAGGCTCGCTAATTAATTAAAATCCTCTCTCTCTCTCACTCTTCCTCTCTCTCTCTCTCTCTCTCTCTCTCTCTCTCCTCTCTCTCTTCTTCTTTTTCTCTTTCTATCTCTTTTTCTATCTCTCTTTTCTTCTCTCCTCGGATTCTCTCCCTCCTTATTGTCCTTTACAAAGCTTTTATTTTTCTCCCGTAATTTCATTATAATTCTCGAGACAATATTTATGGGATCGTAACGACATTAATTGCAACGACGAGATCCAATTTGAGATATCACTGGATAGCACTTAAAAAAAAGGAAAAAGTAAAAAGGTACCATTTCCATAACGTAAATTACAAAATCTACTTCTTCGTTCCAAATCGAAAAGTATTTTCTTTCGTTTATATTTATCAGTCACCCGACGTCGTTCATTGTCAAAAGGAAATTCATCTCCCGACGTTAATTATCGATGACTCTCGAGATACCTCGAAAGATATTTTTTATGCTATTAAGCAAACGAACGAAACGACTTTGACATTCGTGATCATACCTATAGGAATATCAATCACATTCCTTACATTTCATTGGGGGAATGATATGCCTGTGAAGGCCAGAAAAAAAGGAAAAGAAAAGAAGAAAAGGAAAAAGTATTATACATATAATTAAAACTTTCTCGATATACGAAGTGCATACGTTTCCGAAACGGAAGCACGAAGATCTGTAATGGTGGATTTAACCTGTAATCACAGATTTACTGAGTAAAGAGAGAAAGAGAGAGAGAGAGAGAGAGAGAGAAATATAGGAAGAGGGGGAGAGAGAAAGGAAAATAGGGGAGAGAAGAGAAACTGGGACGCGAGAACGTTTAAATTATGCATTCCTACTAGTAAGACGAATCTTCCGGATGTAGAAGTTCGAGAATCGAATGCAGAAACGACGAGAAGGAAAAGTAGGAGGGTGAGAGAAGGAGGGTAGAATAAAATGAGGGCAAGGGGGTGAAGAATCGTGCTTGCATAACGTAGACGTTGCCATTCCGCGAATCGATAGATCCGGTCGTACACTTGTAGAAACTCAACAGGCTTCGATAGAGTCGTAGTCGCGAATCGGGCCGTTCCCATCGGGACGCAATCGGGCTGCAACGTGCAAGCTCGATTATCGACTGCATACCGTCAACGCGTATACTTCTCTCTCAATCCCAGCCCACATATCCCTCCCCTTTTCACCTCTCTTTTCCTCCTTCTCCATATTCCTTTCCCAACATCAACCGAAGCCCCCGTTCTATCGTGCAAATGGAATCGACCGATTTATATAGCTTCTGGGGAAATAAAGTTTCCAACTACATTTAATTCAAACTCGATGCGTACCAAACTCTTCGGTACTCCTTTACTTCTACCGAACGATACGCTTCTGACTCCTTTTACTTTTCGAGCGATCAATTGTCTTAGTTTAATATGATCGATACTTATATATATATATATATATATATATATATATATATATATATAAAAAAAAAAAAAAAAATTCATACCAATACAAATCAGATCGTCGATTCGTTACTTGTAAAGGAACATTAATTGGTTAAATGACATTGTAAATCCTCGTAATAAGTATAATAATTATCACAATTTTAATGATAATTCTATTACTTATCGTTAATTGAATTTTTGTTTATTTTCAAAATTTAGTAAAGTAAGATTTTGCTCGATCATTTTTATATACGCACGAATAATTATAAAATATGAATCTTACAAAGAACAACGTGAAATTCTTTTATTATCATTTCCCTTGTGTGTACACGCTCGAGTATAAGAGTTTATCGTCGTACTTTCGCCATTGGATGGTTCGTTTGATAAATGAAGTTAATTAGAGGCTATGGAGAGTTTGCTAAAAGCATAGGACTGTGCGAATTTACAACGGACGAGAAAGGTCTTTCGTCAAAACCGAACACGTATTTTGACGCGTTCGTGCACGAACACATTCTTCTCTACTTACACATTCGTTCACGTTTATTTAACGACCACCGTTAAACCGTATTTCAAGATTTAATGTATTTAACCTGTGAATAGTCAAACGAACATTGTTCGTCAGGGTTGCGCTATGCGACGCGTTATAAAACAGAATTACGAGTTGGTAGACGCAACTTCTGGGATAGTGTCATTCGAACACATTATATTCGAGGATAGAGATAGATAGAGATATAAGATAGGTAGAGAAAGAGAGAGAGAGAGAGAGAGAGAGAGAGAACTTCGAATCAACCTTTGAACTCAACTTACTATAATAAAACTTTTGGTTATAAATTCATATATACCTAGACATATCATTTATTTATTCATTGAAAGTTTCAACAACTTATCGACGAGATGCTTCTTCAATCGTATCAATCAATTATACACATCTTATAATACGAATGAAACGAAATCTAATTAATAATCTAATAATCTGATAATAGAAATGCAATTAAGTGAGTTTAAAAGAAGAAAGATCTTTTTTTTTTTAATCCTCCTAAATTTATCATTATCTATACCGATAAAGAATGATATAATAATCATACAATACAATCCGATATAATCACGATAGAGAATGTCAGCACTATCATTCCTGATTGAAAATAAAAAGAGATGAAAATATTCTCACTCATCTTCAACTGGAGAAGAGAACTCGAGAATATTGTTTGACAGTTGAGCAGAGTCACGACTCGTATTCTACGCACGATCGAGTAGCGAAACTCGTTGAAAGCTAGCAATGGCATAGTATTCGTTGTCCCATCGTTCTACGCGTTCGACGTCTCGGGCCTGTTGTTGACGTTCGGATTATGCCGGTAAACATTGTGTATGCTAATACCGCGGCTTGCCAGTCGATGTTGCGGTAAGCCGTGCGCACCTCGACGCAGCTCGACGCGGTAACGTAATGCGAATAGCGTTTCGAATCGTACCTACGTACGTAGATACCTGAGAGAAGACTAGAGCCCATCCTTCAACATACGTCAACACGTTTACTCGTTCACTTAGCGAGAGTTTATTTACGCTCGATAACTCGAACGCCCGAACGAAGTCTTGAATCAAGAATTGGAAGAATCTTAGCGTCATTCGAATCTTAGAAAAATAACAAAATTATGATTTCCTTTTCGACACCTGTAATACATGCGATAAGTAATCTAAAGGTATATAATATAAACATATTCAACCATTGGAGTATATAAAATGTATTAAAATCAAAATGTATCGATTACATTCTTGGTCTTTCTAATTTTCTGTATATATATATATATCCTTAATGTAATATAAATATTTTTAAAAAATAATGTAATGTAATATTCTTAAAAAATAGATTTCAAATTATATATGTATTTTATATATATATATATATATATATATATATATATATATATATATATATTTCAAAGTTTAATAATCTAAAATCGAATCGTTTCATATAATACATTTGATAAAAAACACGAGAATATAAGTTTCAATATGCACGGAGTATATGAACTGTCTTACGATAAGAGTGAAGCATTTATATTTAAAAGAATATTTGTGAATACGTGACTGTAAATATTCGACAAATGATGCGTGACTTACCATAAACCGACAATGAATGCTTATACCGTTCGTAAAACCATTTCTTCACAGTGAGTGAAAAGTTTCGAATGTTGCAGGAATACATTGTATCGTTAATGTTATGCTTTATCATCTTTTGTACCATACAACATTCTTCGTATATATAATTATACATAATGAATATATACTATACAGGTAGTAAAATCGTTCATATTGCGTGTCTTCCTGGTTTCTGTATAGTATATCTTTAACTTTCTCCCTCTCTCTCTCTTTCTCTTTCTCCCTCTTTCTTTCTCTCTCTCTCTCTCTTTCTCTTTCTCTCTCTTTCTCTCTCTCTCTCTCTCTCTCTCTCTTTCTTCTTACTTTTATCATTTGTATCTTTCTTATCGAGACAGCATAATAATGTCATAGCGATAAATATAACATACAAAATATACAGTTAAAAATGAAATAAAATACAAACTAAAAGAAACATCGTTTATCCACTTGAAAATTTTGTTTACCCATTTTTTTTTACGATAAAGATAACGAGTCGAGAAGAGAAAAAAAAAAGAAAAAAAGAAAGGATCTGATCTAGTTTCTATCTCAATGAACTGTGAGAAGAACGTGCGCCGATGTCAAGGTGATCGTAAAGAAATCAGGCGGAAGACATACGAGAGAATTTTCGTTCAACCTAGGTTGACTATGGCGATGCCATCAGAATCGCGCGAGAATCGACGGTTAAATGGACTCGCATAATTTATCGGTCGATCCGACCGTTGGCGCGCACCGGATGTAGGAAATCCACATATTCGGCTTCGCCTACCTCGATGTGCCCATCGATGCGTGCCGTGCTCTCGAGCGTACCTCCCAGCCACCCCCCTAACCCCATCCCCCATCACTCCATCTCCCTTCCTCTTCTCCTCTTCCCGTAAAACACATGCGCGCGCGTAAACCTGCCGCTGGCACATGGGAGCTAATACACCCTCTGTACACACGCGCACATAAAGGGTGTCTCATCAATTTATATTAATTGTTTTATGAAAAGAAAATTATGTGATACAAGTGCTTTCTCTTTGATGGATTTTCTACTGAAAAAAAAAGAAAAAAAAGAAATTAATAAATAAAAAAGAATTAGATTTAAATTTATGAACGTAGCTCAATGCAAATATACGAATACCGAATTTGTTTGCCATATCTACGTATATACCTTTTAGACACCCTATATGTTTTCGTGTACAGTGCCGCACGCGCAATATCAGTGAACATTTTCCTCTGGTATGAGTAATAGAGAGAGAAGAGAGAGAAAGAGAGAGAGAGAAGGAGAAAGTGAAATAGAGAAAAAGAGAGAGACAGAGATAAAGGGTAATTCGCGAAATAGCGAGCTCGATTGCAATGACCGGTGGTTTTACTGGAACCAATTGTGTGGCGTATCTATACGCGCACGTGTACGTGCCGAAGCGGTTATCGATAATCGAAATTACCTAGCATTATAAGGCGCCGTGTCTGGTCAAGCCGATTAACATTCAGTTTCGTTTCGTTTCGTTTCGTTTCATTTCGTTCGGTTTGCTTTCGTCGAATACGTTCGACTGTTCACGAAATCAATTTTATTTCATTGTACTTTGGTCACGTATGTATCTATACGTAATGTTCTGAATAGACAAGATGATATATATATATATATATATATATATATATAACGTTATAAGTATGAAATGAATTGAAGTGAATTATTTAACTAGAAATAATTAGTCAAGGCTAAACAGAGGAAAATGTCTGGCTTGTAGAAAAAGGTACGACCCTAGCTAATGGATTTCATTGTACGGACCTGAAGAAGAAAGAAAGAAAGAGAGAGAGAGAGAGAGAGAGAGAGAGAGAGAGAGAGAGAGAGAGAGAGAGAATGAAAATGTCCTTTGACTTCTTAATCCGTAATTTTTATTATGAATATACCTGTACCTGTCTATAAGAATGGAAGTCTCGTCAACGCGGTAACGTTTTTATTATCATGTATTAAGAACAAGTGTCTGTCTATTAAAAGAATATAATTCTATTTCTTGTTATATATGTAAAGTACACGATCTCGAAGCTTTTTCTAGATCCACATTATTTATTAGAATAGAATCCAGCTATTCTCGGAATAGAATCATTATATCCTTAGAATAGAAACCATCTCAAATATTCTCAACTGTTTAACATGTCAATGGACGGATAGGCTAGACAGAAATTTACATTCCCTTCTTAAACTGATCTAATAAAGAAAAATGTTCGTCCATTAGACTAGAAATTGCAGATACGAGTACAAGGAAAAAGAAAAAGAGGGGAGGAAAAAGAACAAAAAAGTCATCGCATCAATTAAAAATCCGCCAAACGATTTCTTATCACGTAACGGTCACGACTGGCACGTTCGTTCTCTTTAAAACGCAATAATCATTAACGTAATCCCACAAATGAGTTTCGTAATATCCATTCCCTAACGCGTTTGCCATCTCGCATAGTAATATAGGTATTCCAAAGAGAATCAGCGAGTGGGTGGAGAATTGATGAGGGATGGAGGTGGTCGACTAATTCGTCTCGTCTCGTTTCCACATTGAACGACGTACTTAATCGCATTACATCTCCTGTATGTGAAGAAAGAGACAGAGAGAGAAAGAGAGAGAGAGAGAGAGAAAGAGAGAGAGAGACTAAGAGAAAGAGAGAGATTGAGAGAGAGAGAGATACAGACTAAGAGAAAGAGAGAGAATGAGAGAGAGAGAGAGGACAGAATGAGTGTGAGTATGAGAGACAGAGAGATAGAGATAGAGAGTTATATATGATAGAGAGAAAGAGAGAGAGAGAGAGAGAGAGAAAGAGAAAGAGTGAAAGAGAGAGAGGGAGAGAGAGAGAGAGTGAGCTTAATGTGCATCGAATGACGTACACGAGCTGACGCGTGGCACGTTACACGCGTGTTTTATCATCTTGGTGTGCGCATACGTACGTGTCTGTACGTGCCAAAGGGAAGAGACACATAGCTCATCGCACGAGATGGCACGTCGGCGCAAGCAGGCTCGTACAAAACTCCCATTATATCCGGAAGGAGAAAGATAGAAGGATTACGAATTTGATCGGACGTGGCTTCGAGACGAAAATTGTATGAAGTAAAACTGAAGGGATCAGAATGGTAACTTTTAAAATGTTCTAAGATTAAATATTCGTTCAAAATTTTAGTAAAAATGAATTATTTTCTATTTCATTTTTTTTCTTTCCTTTTCTTTTCTTTTTATATTAAATAAAATTAATTTAACTCTTCTTTTCTCGTCTACATATTTTTCTTCTATAAAATACTACATGTTCTCTCTCTCTCTCTCTCTCTCTCTCTCTCTCTCTCTATCTGTCTTTCTCTTTCCTCTTTCTAGTATCCTTCTCTCTTTTCATTCTAGCGATCTTCGAAGAATCGCTTTCCTCACGAGTTCCTATCGAAGAGGATAGCAAGGACGGTGGTCCTCTAATGGAGACGTTTCGTAGTACGCGAGCTGATTTACAATTCGGGCCGACTTGGCAATAAGTTTCGCCGCGGGTATTACCTGTCAGGTCCGTCGGAATAGGCGATTGCCTCGCCCGGCTACTTTGTCGAGACCGATCGATCGTCGACCAGTCGTTCGCGTACGTACATACGTGTATATATATATATATATATATATATATATATATATATATATATATATGTATACACACGCGCGCGCACACACAGATGCACACATACATATACACATACATATACATATTTATACACATACATATCGGTACGCACACGCTTCGATGCTTTTCCAGTTTCCTGCGGGACCGTAGCTACCTGCCGGTGGTCGGGCACGGTCTTGCAACTCGTCTATCCCTATCGACGTCCACCAAACTTATATTATATATCGATAATGCCAAGCAAGGAACTCGGAGATCGACTCCGGTGAACATTTTCCTCGACCGATCGTACTGTCCCACTCCTTCGATTCTCCCTCGCCTCGTCGACTCGTCTTTGTCGAACTCACGATCTTACGTTACGAGGATATCTACTTCGATATATTCGGGGAACTTCCCTGACTCCGTTTTCATCGTCCTGCCATTTTTGTCCGACGCTTTGAAGGGTAAACGAATTTCGTCTCGTTCAAATCGACACTATTTAAAAGAAAAGAAAAAAAAGAAGAAAAAAGAAACAAATTTTGACAGATTTTATACGACGATTTACGAGGAATTTTTGGAATTAGAAATTTTTCTCATCGACATTCGTCAGCGTCGAAATAAATGGAAACATATAAAAATAGTATTTGATGGAGAATCGTATGTATCGCGGAATGTGTGAAAACAAATTTACAGAGTATGAATTTAAACGTTACTCGGTGTAATCAAAAGTATTAAATTCTAATGCGATCGGTTAACGACGGAATAAAGATGATCAAGATATTGTCGTTGTATGGTCGTGAGTCATACATTTTCTATCGAATATTCCGTCGAACATAACGAATGAGTGTTTCTTGTACGCTATGCAAACCGAGTCCAGATGTTTTTGGTGGTCGATATTGTAGACCGAAAACTCCATTCGATATTAACTAAATCTCTAATAAATCACGAATTCCCGTGCGCGTACCAGTGACTGTGGTCACATGAATTATTATCGAGGATATCCATGAGACTTTCGTTTTACAACCAATTGTCCTCAACGATGCCTGTAGAATCGTACGATCGATCGATCGATTCCATAGATCCGGGTGAAAGAGCCCCGACAAATTTTTCATCGAGTCATTTTCCGTTCGTTCGCGCAAAACCAAAATGGAGCATCGACCAGGCGTGAACTCGAAAATCTATCATTGGCTTTGGTTCTCGTCAACGAATTGCGCGTTTTACGCGTCAACGTGAGGTTGATCGAATCAAAAACAAAAAATATATACAATCGTAAACTACGGGTTCAAATTCGGTTTTCTATCTGTCTTTGAAATAATCTTGTTTGGAGGATTACGATAAATTAAACGAAGAAACGAAACGATAGATCGATCGATCGATCGATTAAACGCCGATAACCAGAGGAAATCGTTGCGACGTGTCGTTCCATCAAGCAATTCGAAGTAATGGATTAAACGATTATACTACGGCACGAAACTACAACGAAGCATTCGTACCACGCGGCCTCGAATATCTGACGAGTATTCGTCGTGCGTTTAAACCTCTTGTTGAATTATATCGATGAATCATGCTACATCGTCCGAAAAATATTCAAATAATCGCACGCCACGTCGTATAAAAAAAAAAGTGAGTATATATTAAGCATAAATAAAACAGTTATTTAAGTAATACGTGTTTCATATCGCGTCAAATTATAAAAACAATATAGCACACAATACAGTTTAAACATCAGAGGCTATCATTGCTCTCGTTGTTAGCATATTACACACTTTTCTTGTGAAAACGAAACTCATTAACCGTTCCAATATCGTTAGCAAATGCGACAAAGTAAAATGAAAGAATAAAAAAAAAAGAAGGAAAAATAAAAGAAAACTGAGAACAACAAGGGAAAAAGGTTAAAGGATTATCTCGAGTACGCTCGAGCAATCTAACTAATCCACGTTTGTGCACGCAATTCGATCTCCAATTACAACACTGTAACCGCGAAAGCATGGGATTTACCTTTTTGAAAGTTTTAGTTGATCATGGACGTGGTCACAAATAATGCGACAGTTAGAACACCGTAAAGGTCTAGTAGCAACGGCAGCAGTCTAGTTACGTTACACGCTCGACTATTAGCATTACTAGTGAACGCTAAAGAGGGAGAGAGAGAGAGAGAGAGCGATATTCGAAACACAACGTTGTAACGTGTCACGTGCACGAAATGCGGCTGAAACTGTGGCTGGTGTGAGTTGGGGTGGCTGAAGAAGGGGTCGAAGGGGGATATATGTGGGCGGTGGCTTGTCGGCTCTCTGCACTTGACAGCACACACGTGCTGAGTTTTCCCACGTAACGTCAGGTCGCGTGTCCCGGCGCTTAACGTTGCTGCGACGTCGCGGCCGACGTCGCGGCCGACGCAACCAAAGCCAACGTCGACACGACGACGCTCTCTGTTTTCGTCGTTACAACGTATACATCCATTTACCACTACTAATATTCCTGTTGTATTACCTCCCATCCTTCTCTTTGGCGATATCTCTCTGTTTCCTTCTCTTTCTTCTTACTTGCTTGCTTAATTTGCACGTTTAACGCTTTTCGAGTTAACTTTGTTGCACTTAAACCCTTTTGAGAATCGACTATTATTTGTTCGCGAGAAGACGAAAATTGTTTAACATTACTCTAACGAAAGTAAGATTAATTAATATAGGTATCTCTAATTTCGAGAATGAACCTAAATGCACGATACTTTGTCTTTATTCAAAGAAAGTCTTTCCTTAATGATTTCTTCTTATTCTTCTTTGAATTTTTTACGAATTTTTGTCGAAAATCTCTAATAGTTTTGTTTCTTTTTTTTTCGTTTTTTTTTTGAAAGTATTACGAAATATTATAACGTATATAAAAGTCGAATGTAAGAAAATTTGCGTTGCGAATAACAAAGTATGACTCATTTCCTCCCTAAATCTCTAAAGACCCGATTTAAATTAATCCAAAAGCCTTTTGGACAATTTCTGACAGGGTTTCATAAAGGCAGAACGAATGGATTTGTGCGTTATGATCGATGGAATAGAAGATAAGACCGAGAGAGATGGAAAATAGAGAGAGAGAGAGAGAGAGAGAGAGAGAGAGAGAGAGAAAGAGAGAGAAAAAGACCCAACGGGAATAGGTGACCGGAAGATGAAAGTGCGCTCAAGTACCTGTCAAAGCCGCCCTTCGTTTGACGCACCCTTGCTTCGATTTCTCGCTGTACCAGAGAAAGATAGAAAGAGAGAGAGAGCGAGAGAGAGAGAGAGAGAGAGATAGTAATCCAGCTCGGTGACATTTCAATCTCGTTGTCGAGAGTAGAATGAGTCCTCCCTCGTATCAATTAGCATCACGCGTATAATTTTATTCCATTATCTCTATAACAATGAGAAGGGTAGAACTTGATCGTAGAAGACGAGAAAAGGAGGAGGAGAAATATCAGCAAGTGATGAACTCTCGCGGCGAACTGTGCAAATCCATTATATATATTATATATACGTGTTTTTAATTATCTCAAGAGACTCGACCTTTCGATCCGTCCTTATCCGTACAGTAAATTAAAACGCATGTAAATAATTCCAAATTTTATCATAATCCACGAGCGTTTAAAATAAATTTTGATATTGAATTTCCGGGAAATTTCCGGAAGACTGTACACAACGTTTCCCTTTAAAACGAAGAAAAAAAAAAGAAAAAGAAAAAAAAGAAAAAAGATAAAGAAAAGAAATATTACATATCATATATCAAATTATACATAATATTGTATAAAGTATTATACTTGATCGATAATATCCTAACGAACGCGAGAATTCGCACAAAGGGATTGCCTTTAAAGCAAGCTTTTCATCGAAGCTACCGTACTATACTTTTCACCAAACGGGAAGAAAAAGAAGGCTGACGCTTTAAAGAAATAAAAAGAGAGACAGAGGGAGAGAAAGAGAGAGAGAAAGAAAGGAAGAAAAAAAAGAAAAAGAAAAGAAAAGAAAAGTCGAGATTGACGTAGCGTAGCAAGCGACTCGGTATAAGCCGAGGGCTTTTGAATCCATGCCAAGAATCGGTCTTTTCGTCCTCGACGCGGTGCACGCGCGTCTGGATTAGCGGAATACCCGCGACTACTGCTACCCAGACTAGCAACGCGAGTCGGGATTTATGATTGAATGTCCGCCCGAGCGCGGAAAAATGGAAAGGAAACGGAAACGAAGGGAGACGGGTAACGCGAACGAAGTCTCGACGGTGCTCCGATAAAAAGAGATGGCTAACTTTTAGAGACGGTACTCCTGTTCCAAAAAAGAATGAGAGAAAGAGAGAGAGAGAGAGAGACAGAGAGAGAAAGGGAGAGAGAAAGAGAGAGAAAGGAAATCTCGTAAAGTTTCGCATCTGGAAGAGCACGTGCGTATACTGTGCACCTCCTCTTTCTCTTTCTATCGGTATTCTCTGTCTCTCTCTCTCTCTGTCTCTCTCTCTCTCTCTCTCCCTCTTCTTTTAACCCTTCCTTCCTTTCTCTCTTTCCATTCTCGTTCTTCTTTCGCTACTCCTTACGTTCCTTCTCTTCTCTAGGCTCGGAATAGATTCCCATACTAGTATCTCGGAGTAGGTTAGTCAACTTTCACCGCTTTTACGATCAGGAATTGAAGTTCCGGAGTTCCGCACTGTCTGAAGTCAAGTGGTCCTGGACGAACGTCTTTATAGGTTTCCTTTTCGTTCTCTTTCTTTCTTTCTTGTTTTGTTTTTTTTCTTCTTTAAGAGAGTTCTCTCTCCCCCCCTCGCTCTTTCTCTCTCTCTTTCTCTTTCTCTTGGTCTCTTTTTATTTCGTTTCTTTTCTCTTTAACGTATTTACTCCCATTTTGCTTGTTTCTTTTCTCTTGATAGAAGGTAAGTACTCGTTCCCTCGTTCCCTCACTTTCTTGATCTTTACCTTTTTTAATCGAAACTTTAGATCGACGTAAAAATTACCTAAATAAGTACTATTTTATATACTTTAGTATTTCTTTCCATTTTACTTATTTCCCTCGCAAACCTGACATTCCACAATTTTTCACCAAAACTGCTTCATACCTTTTTAAAAAATTAATTATCATTTCATATCCATCCCTACCAACCCCCTCCCACCGTCAATTAATTATTGCCATTCGAATAATTTAATCGCATTATAATCGATGGATAAACAATAATAATAATGATCGCTTTAATTCGATAAGTTTAATGTGAAACTTGCAATAGTCAGGGTTGATGTATCAAAGAATCACCGCTAAGAATGTTCCGTAATTCTGTCTCGAAGTCGAAAGGTGGAAGTAATCATGAAAATTGCAACTTCCGTTTTTGTACGAGCGCGTGAAACAACGCGCGACGTTTTGTTTCAGCCTTTTCTTACGACCACTGACCGCGACGGAAGGAAAAGTAAAGGTTAATGCGCGCCGACCGAAAGCTTTTACACAAACGAGATGTTCGCTTACACCCGAAGAGGTTTTCTACGTCTGAAGGGATTAAATCGAGTTGTAAATATTTTATCCTTTGTTCCTACTCGTGTATTTCAAAACCCAACGGGACATATTTTTTTTTCTTTTTCTTTAGCTATCCGCAAAATTTACCCTCTAAACCCTATTTAGTAAATCACACGTAATCGTGGTTAAATAAAAGAAAAGAAATTGGATTTTAAGAAGGAAAGTTTCATGAAGTTGAATATATTTTTTTTTACTTTCTTAATGGATAAAATCTTAAAAAAAAATTTTTATTGTATTATTATATCAAAATTAAACTCTATGTAAACGAATATTCTATTATTTTGTATTGATACATTAAAAATCTGTACTTCGACGATATATAAAAGAATTTTTATAATATCATATTTGTCAAAGAAAAAAAAAAAAGTCGACCAAAAATAGGTCTTTTTTCAAACAGTCATAGTCGAAATAGATTTTTCTCTTAAGAAAGAACGGAAGCATTGAATTTATAACCATTCGTAAGATTTTATTTGTTTCCTTATGAGTCGTCGAAAGAAGGGTGTAATAAGAATACGTTTCTCGCACAAAAGGAGACATAGAGAAATCGTCGGAAACGTTCTGAAAATCTACCATACTTTCCGGTACATCCAAAGCTTCATTTTTCTCGCCTAGACATACGTCTCTTTCGAAGGAACTGTTTCGACTTGACCCAAATGTGTTACGAAATATTATAAAAATATCTACAAGAAAAATGTATCGTTGAGCCGACAAGCTTAACGATAAATTTTTACCTACTCCTCCTATTTTACGAGAATAGAAGTGGAAAATCAAAAAGGAGGTTACTGAAATCGATCGGTTAGGTACTTGAGTTCAACCTCTTTAATTCACCGATCTTTTTCTTTAACTTTTTCTACCTTTTGTACCATCTCTCTCTTTCTTTCTCTCTTTCTGTCTCTTTTTATCTTTATTTCTCTCTCTTTCTTCGTTTTTTTTCGTTGTCAGTCAAGGAGACTTAAGGAGTACACTTGAGCTTCCTTCGTACCTTCACCTTATAAACCGACTTGTCGAACGACCATTCTCAAGACCACGTGAACGTTCCAACAACGACGCTTCGAAACCTCCCCATTCGTGGTGCTATCGATGGTCCTCGTTTCCTTTCGAGAGCTATATTATATGCTCGCGTAAAGCTCCAAGTAATACGCGGTTGTTACTCGATTTCCTACCTTGAGTAGCTACCTCTCTTTACTGCTTCGTACTCCTTCGAGCAGAAATAACAATCCTGCGTTATTACATCTTCTCGCTAGGAAACGACCGTTCGTACATAACCATCAATTTTATTCATTAATATTATAAAACGCGTTACTTCTATTACGGCTCATAAGTTCGACAATCTGACAGTTCGTTTTATTATATATGTATATATATATATATATATATATATATATATATATATATATATATATCATTATTCGTAACAAATATTTTCACAAATAATCATTTTTCGAGGATTATATTAAGTTCGTTCCTTTTAACGAAAATACAATGACAGTGATAAGGAAAAAGTTTTCATGAGAAATAGACGGTTTTAATATCGTTGGTGAGTTTACGAGATCGGACGAGATGAAAAGAATAAACGAGAGTGGAAGAAAAAAAGGAGAGAAAGAGAGACAGAAAGAGAGAGAGAGAGAAAGAGAGAGAGAGAGAGAGAGAGAGAGAAATCGTAAAGAGCGTTCGGGTTTTACGCGACTCGTCGGATCAAGCGATATTAACCAAAAATTGAATTCATCCCATTACGGTCACGCTCGAGTGTTCGGACCGTTCGATTGGATTGTTTCAACGGAGTGGCTCCAATTATTGGAGGCATTTCACCGCGAGTACTGCGGCCGGTTATTAACGAGACGGTAGCATCGGCATCGTCGTTGTCATCGCCATTCCATACTGCGGAATGTGTGGATGGCCTATGATACGACCATCTCGGTACCGTAGAAACGATCGTTATCCTGATCTAACCGTGATGAAATCCCATCCTGTCTAGCAGACTCGAAGCGGAGGATAGAATCGGCTCGTCATAGGTACCTTGCCAGAAGGAGAACTATCGGCACTCGAATTTCGATAATATCCTCCCTCCAAACCTTCCAAGAAGGTCCGTCTGCGATCCATGGATGAATAAACTTATCCATATTGCTATTATCTTCAATCTCCAATCAACATGAAGACTCTCTCATATTTCGCAAGTTTCTAATATCTATTATATCTATCTATTCCAAATTATTTGCATAATGGATAACTATTATAGAAATATGCGATATTAAATTCTATTCGGATTATACAAGTAAAAATAGATTACGTGTTGTTTCTTATTTATTTTCATTTAATCATTAAATTTGATAATATTAGTTGATATAATTAAAACCTAATAATTTGACAAAATCTCGAATCGTCGAATAATGTTCGAAGGAAAAATAAAAAAAAAAAATTATATGAAATACGTAACACGATACAGACAAGTTAATCGAATATAAAGTATAATGCAATTTTACTTCTTCAATTGATTTTTCTAAGCTTAAGCGAGAAAACTCTCGACGAAATAGTAGTTAGGTACGTAGGTTTGTAATCTTTCTTTGAAAAGCAGCTCTTAACTTTAACCCATTAAGTCAACTTTCCCGGCCGTCGATGGAGGAAAGGGGAAAAATAGCAATTTTCCCGCGAAATCTTGACCGTTTCGCGTTTTAAAAAGAGGAAGCATTATTTTCTCTTTTCTTCTTTGAAAAAAAAAAAGAAAAAAATATCAATAGCGCGGCAACTCGACTAACAACTATTATATTCGAGAAAAGCCGTAAACCTCGCTTTA
Source organism: Vespa crabro (assembly GCF_910589235.1). NCBI lineage: Eukaryota > Metazoa > Arthropoda > Insecta > Hymenoptera > Vespidae > Vespa > Vespa crabro. Next base: position 7,155,629 of record NC_060955.1, read on the forward strand.
TTGCATTTTTAAGTATTTCTTCTTGGCACCCTGGCAAAACGCGAGGAAGATATCGTCGGTTAATCGTAAATAGTAAATCTCGACAAGCCTCATAAAATACTTACACGTCCATTAACAGGACCAGGATTTACACGATTTACAAAGGTTCCTTCGATCCTTTAACATTGTGTTATCTTTTCAGAGAACCCATTTGACCTCGCCTCTTACAAATGGTAATTTTTTTATTTCCAAATAACACCTTGTAACCCTAAACTAAACGGGCCAGTGTCAGCTAATAGAAATGTAGATAATAATTCGTTTCGAATAACCTAAATCTTTATCGATAATAATTATACGTTCGATAAATTTTCTCTTACTTATGCTGTTATGATTTTATCTTTATTCTATCTAATAATACGATATATATATATATATATATATATATATATATATATATATATCTTTTTTCTTCTTATTCTTAAGAACTAAATCAATTATTAGTTGAAAAGTATTATTTTTTAAATAACACGAAAGTTATATTTATCGTGCACGAGAGCATATATACGATCTCGAAGATGTTTCGAAGTAAAGAAGAAAATGTACAAGATCATAAGTAGAAAACACGAAGTTGAGACGTCGCAAGGGATTCGAATACGTAACCAATGCACGACTTCTCGAGAAATCGTCCGTGAGACTCTAAGGTATATATTCTTTTACATAGAGTCGCGATATATTTGTTGTTTTCTCTCTCTCTCTCTCTCTCTCTTTCTATTTCGTATATACATATATAGGTATATAGATAGGTACATTCGTGACATACGTAACACTTCGTATTACATCGTAACATAGAGACGCATTTGGTATCAGCGAACCGTTGAAACGGTCCAAGTGCATAATGCTTGTATACATACTCGTGTTCGTTCTCGTGGTACCATTGTGATACGACAAATGAAAGCCTTCCTTGTTACAAGGGGCTATCTTGTTCGCGTTTATGTCCGTTATGTAATTCCGTGGATAATTCGTTATTATTCAGCCACAAATAAATGCATGATTTTTTCATCCGATTGTTACTGACTATTCCGAAACTTTATGACTCATTCGAAAATATTTTACTTGAAAATATATCATTTACTATGAATATAAATTAGTATTTTGTATTATTTATCTTCGTTCGTTTATTCAGTCAGATATTAATATCTGATTATGATTTGTTACAAAATTAATTTTACATTATATCGGATAACGCAAGATGTTTAAAAAGGAAGAAAAAAAGAAAATAACTTTCATGATTATTATCGATCTTCTCTCTCTCTCTCTCTCTCTCTCTCTCTCTCTCTCTCTCTGTTTTCTCTCTTTATCTATCGACTAGATTTTTATATTACTTCGACTCTTTTTCGTTATAGTTCCTTAAGAAGTGACATATACCGGAAGTCGAAAAAGTGAAATTACGGAAGAAGCATCTCTTAGAAGCGAAACGGCGTTTCTACGGCGAAGAGGTACAAATGTAAAACGGTCTTTCGGTTGCGTGCATTTCTGGCGAATATAAGAAATAGGAAAAGGAAAAGGTATAGAGTACCGAACATGGGGAGGTCTACTCGAATGGCTTCGAATGGTGAAGTACTGCGACATTTCGAATAAACGCTACGATAAGATGGAAATGGTCGAGTAGAAGCACATCGATTTGAGTTATTCGATCGAAAATTTTCGTTTCCAATCCAGTGAATTTTAAAAAATTATGAAGGAACACAAGCGTGCGTTCATTTCGCATTGCTTAAAGTTTGAAATGAAATAATATAGAAGATAATTATGTGAACGATGAGAGAATATATGGAATAAAATATAGTACCATGATATTAAAGTAACGCTATATACTCACCATATACTCTATCACAAAATTCTTTATTAAATATTATAAGTTTTTACGATATAATTGTACTACTAGATCTTTCGTTGTATACAAATAAAAAAATGATATAGACTAGATTAGATGAAAAAAAAAATCATATTCATAGAAAATAATAATTTCCTATAAAGTATTACGTTAATGTCGCAAAGTGAAACAAAAAAAAAGATAAAGAAAATGATCGTGCTAAGTTGGTAATGATTATTGTAATTTTCCTTAGCAAAGATAATCGAGAAGATGATTTTCGGATAAAAGACACGATTTCGAGAACATTTATGCGCATCCTTCTGTCGTCTATCGACCCCGGCATGTCCTTTTAAGGGCACTTACTTTGCCCGTACCATCCTTCCTGAAAATGCGTCAGGTCCTATAGTGGACTCTCTCTTGAATTTCCCTTTCGTCCTTTCGTATCGCCCGGACCATAATGGTTGCACGCTCGGACGTGCCTTCCTTCCTGCTAAAAGGAAGAAGTTGTAGAAAAGGAAGAGCGAGAGAGCCCGATGTGCCGTGAAACGTTATTAAATCAGAAAGGGTCTGGATAGTGGGAAGAAGCATGAGATAGAAAGATAGAGGGAGAGAGAAGAGAAAAAAGAAAAAGAGAGGGAGAGAGAGAGAGAGAGAAACAGGTAGAAAGCGTGGGTGTATTCTTCCGAAAGTTAAGAGCCGATCGATATAATAAAAGCCACGTTGATCGGAAGCTTCCTATTCTCCTACAGCTAATGTATTTCAGAATCAATTTTCATTTGGTCTCTCTCCATCATTTTTTCCACGTATATATTGTATTATATATATAAAAAAAAAAAGGAAAACGTATCGTATAAATAATTATCGTCGAAAGTTTTGTAGTAATTAAATAAATAAAAAAATAAATAAATAAATAAAACGAATCACGATTTTTGCAGGTAATAATAATTTAAAAAAAAGAAGAAAAGGAAAAAAAATAGAAAGGAAGAAAGAATAAAAAATATTTTTTAATAGTGATTTTCTATACCATAAGAGAGAAATCGATGTAACGTCGAGAATCCATTAGCGTTATTAAAGAGTCTCGATTTCATATGATCGATTCGGTAACGTCCTCGTTAAAACTCGTATCGTCGTCCTATCAACGATTTTCCCATATCCATCGCTCGCGGGATGATGCACACGAAGGGACGATTCGAAAAGTTTTTCAACGCGATACTTTCGAAACTCGCATTGACTATGGATGACGACTATGGAATCACGGATATGGCGAATCGATTTACTAGATTCTTTTCCCACACTCTCATTCGTTTTTTTTCTCTCTCTCTCTCTCTCTTTCTCTCTGGCTTCGACATATTCTTCTATTCTTCTTCTTTTATTTTCTGCGTGAAAAAGTAAGTCGCCGTAAAGCGAAGCCGATGTAAAGCGACGGAGAAAATAGCGAAGCGAGAAGCTCTTGCGGCCGAGTTCGTCGTCCTAAAATCGCTCCGCAAGCACTTTAACTCTCCTATTCCTTTTTTTTTCTTTTCTTCTTTTTTTTTCTCTCTCTTTCTCTCTCTCCTTCTCTTCTCTCTTCGATTCTCCGAAACTCTTTAAAACTCCTCGAAGCAAGGTGATTTGCGCAACTTATTCTATAACAGGTAAGGTATAGCGACAGCCATAATACGAAGGTTTTAACACAAACTCCAATCTTACAACTTGTCGAGTTCGGATTTTAAGGTAACGTTTATACGTTGACGATATAAATATATAAATATATATATATATATATTATGTAAATATATATATATATAAAATATAAATATAATATATATATATATAAATATAATATATATATAGATATATATATATATATATATATATATATATATATATCTGTGTGTGCATGTGCGTGTATACCTACTCATATTCTGAAGTGACGTTCCGTTCGTTTCGACCAGAAAACTTGTTTTCGGATTAACGCTATTACGAGAACGAGTAAATGCAAGAGAGTAAAAAAATAAAAGACGAAAAAAAAAATAGGAAAATTCATTTTGACGTTTGACCGTGCCGTTAAATTGCGCTGCCGTTTCAACGAATAAATAATTCGCAACAATTAAAGAGAGAAAATATATCGAGGATTTACGATTTAAACGTCAATAAAAAGTTGTTAAATAAACTATCAATCTACGTGTGTAGCATTGTTGATAATTGATACGTTTCACACATATAACGTAGGTTAAAGAGTAAAGGTTATTTGAGTTTTGTTCCGAGAAAAGTAAAGGTTATATAAAACAGTAAATTTGTACATTCGTTTTTAGATAGTATACGTTTGCGAGTTAGTGAATAAGGCGACGAGCCAACCAATCTACCTAGCTACCAACCAAACAACCAGCGAGCCAGGCAACCAGCCAGCCACTTTTTGAGGGTAGACTTCTGGAATCGAGTAGAAAAGAGGGAGCGCTTAATCGGCTTTAATTGCAAACATTGCGGCGATTCAGGTAGCGCCGCGCATTTCACGGTTTCGAAGCGTTACACCGCGTTGGTAACGAGATTCCTTTTCTCCTTTTACACTCTTCACCTCCGCCCCCACTCTAGAATCTCTCTTCTCTCCTCCCATGCCTTTTTCTCTCCTTTAACTTTGCAATCCGTCTGGCTCACCTTTTTACCTATCCGCTGAAGGATCTCACGTTAATCGATTTTTATCGAAAAGAAAAAGATAGATAGATAGATAGATAAATAGAAAGAGAGAGAGAGAGAGAGAGAGAGAGAATGAGAGAGATGAATCAACCAGCAACTCCAACTAAAACATTAACGTCGGTTCAACAATCTTTCTCAAACAGGGAGAGGAAGAGGAAGAGGATAGAGAGAAAGAGAGAGAGAGAGAGAGAGAGAGAGAGAGGAGTTGGAAAAAGAAAGAAAAGAGAAAAAAAGCATTTTTTTTTGATGCATTAGTTTCACAAAGTTTTCTTCAAACTTTTGTCTCGTAGTCTTTCTTTTTTATTTTTTATTTTTTATTTTTCTTTTTTTCTTTTATTAGTTTTCTTTTTTGATCCGCAAAAGGATTGAACACACGAAAGTCCGAAAAAGAAATAAAATTATATAAAGAAGAAAATTATCAAACGATAGAATCGCATTTTAAGAATTCATTTATATTATCGCGGTTGTTCGTATTAGCATAAAACTCGATTGATTTGTTAGATTGAATAGTAATATTAGTACTACGTGAAGTTGGTAAAGGTAGGAGATAAAGAGAAAGAAAAGAAGGCGAGGGCGAGGAAGTGTGAAATCGATTGTAATTCGCGGAAGAACCAGGTAGAGATTCGTGGAAGTAGGTAAAACTTCGAGGTAACGTAAACGAGAGAGTGAGAGAGAGAGAGAGAGAGGGAGAGAGACAGAAAGAGGGAGAGAGAGAGAGAGGGAAGGAGAAAGAGAAAGAGAAAGAGAGAGAGAGAGAGAGAGACAGAGAGAAAATCGTTACATCTGCGCGAGGTTTTATCGATGTTAAAAGCGAGTTCGTGCTCGAACCGTTGAACGCTCGATTCGCTGGCAAATACTTACCCCTAGAAAATATATACTCCGTAAAATGGCTCTTGGCTATACTAACCGTATTTAACTCTTTATCATAAAGAAAACACAAAAGCGAAGAAGGCAATGATTCATTTCGCAGTCCTTTTAAAATAACTCTTATACGTTGGATCTTCGATCGATTCATTCCTTTCATTAATGTTACTTTTCTTTTCTTTTCTTTTCTTCTTTTTTCTCTTTTTTTTTTTTTTAATCTTCCTTCAATATTAAATTCAACGAACAGGTAGGTACTCTTATTTCCGTAAGAATCTAACGTCGAATTTGTTCACAAACTGATTCGTTCGCTTGTCTTCTAAATATCGCGATTGTGTCGTTTTCTCCTTTAATCCTTTCTTTCTTTACTCTCATCATTAGACTTTCTGATTATACACAAGTCTTTCGTTGATTCCAATCGAGGAACTCACCGAATAATATCGTTCATCGTAAAACCTCGAAGCTTCCTCCAATCGTAGCTTCTATTCTTAAGAGAAATCTCTCGTATTTCTTTTATCCGAGAAAGGAAGCTTCTTTAAAAAAAAAATATATGACGAATCTTTGTTATTAAAATCACAGATATATATATATATATATATATATATGTATATATATATATATAATACAATGCGATAAAACGAATGTACGTTTTTCTAAAATGTGCGACAGAGAGAGAGAGAGGGTGGGTGGGGGGTGGGAGAGGTAGAGAGAAAAAAGAGGGGGGAGAGAAAAGAACGAGGGAAAAAACTCAAAAAGAAAAAAATCGCACGTGGTCGTAAATATATTACGAAGGGCTGAATGTCGTTGAGAAAAGAACGAGAAGTTTACGGCGTGGCAGAATCCAGAGGAGTACGCTAACTACCTTGACAAGTAGTAATGGCCAGCGCGTTTCAGACATACTCTCCATACATATTCGACGAGGCAAGAAGGGCGAGTAACCTACGCATAGGGCTTCCATTCCGTAGGTAGGTACCTAAGGAATGTAGGGAGGTAAGAAAAAACGATGAAAAGAGGGGAGAAAGAGAAGAAATGAGATGAGAGAAAGGAGGAGGAAGAAGAAGAAAAAAAAGAGAAAGATGAAAAAGAGGAGAAAGAAAGAAGAAGAAAAAGAGAAAGAGAAGAAGAAGAGGAAGAAGAAGAGGAAGAAAACGGCGGCATTCCGACTTTCCCCTCCTGGGGGAAATCACATGTTCCTGGTTTTATGAGTGCTCCCACCTCAGCGTCGACCCACGGGAGAGAGTCTCCGTATCTCGTCCCTTTAACTGCCATAGCCGAGCCCCTCACCCTCACCCTTTTTCTCCTTTCTTCTTTTTATTCCTCTTCTTTTTTCTTTTTTTTTATTCCTTCGCCTCTTTTCCTCCCCATTTTGCTTCTACTCGTCTTCCTTCTCCTTTTCCGACGTTTCTGGACCCTCGTCGTCTCTTTGCTGTCCATGTATTCTTCTTCTTTCTTCTCTCTCTCTCTCTCTCTCTCTTTCTCTCTCTCTTTCTCTTTCTCTCTTACATTTTTCTTCCGGAGATTCACCGTCATCTTCCCTTGGGAGATCCCACGAATGCCCTATCCTTTTGTCTTCCTGGATTATACTGGCGATATGCTTCGATGTTTAAGACAATACCAACTTGTACTTTCTCTCTCTCTCTCTCTCTCTCTCTCTCTATTTTTTTCTCCTTTTCTTTTACCTTTCCTTTCTTCGACAATTGCAAAAGTACGGACAAGAAGGAACATGAAACAGAAAACCACATGAGAATCCAGACGTTACCCAGACGTTCTAACCCTTACTACACTTTAAGGACTACTAAGAACGCGTCTACGTTTACCCCTTTCGACTTCTCGTGCCAGCAAAATTTTCTACCTGGAGATAAAGTTAAGAAATAGATTGTAAAATAGGGTTTATCGTTTATTACGAATTTCTTATACGATGACACTGTAAACATTTCCTTTTAGACTTCGAATAATTTATTTCACCTTTTTCTCTTTAATTTCTCGATTTTATTTTAATCGTTTAATAAAAATAAAAAAAAAAAAAAATAAAAAAAAAAGAAAGAAAGAAAAAGGAATAAGTACTCCGAAAATATAGTTCTTAAATCACGCAAAATTTATTCAGAGACAAGAGTCAATGACTGCCAGCAACCGTATTAGTCACGCATAACGATATTTTTAGATTGACGATTAGTCAGACACTTACTTGGTGCCTGTTTAATACTGAAACGAAAATGAGAAAAAAAATATAAGATATAAACGATGAAATATATCATTCGGATCGTATCGAAACGTCGACAGTTAAAATATCAGCTATTTCTGATATTTATCTAACTCTAGATTCGGAGCTTTGCTTTTCCATGTACATATGTATAATGCATATACGTACATACTTCGAAACAATGTTTTAGCTTTTCTAAACATCAGACTCGTGGCTTTTAACCTTACTATTTTTCCACATTCAATCCTTTTCCGACTCGCTCCATTTCCCCACTATTATCGCACTTCCTCTTATGTATCTTTCTCTCTTTCTTTATTTATTTCCTTTTCTCTCTCTCTCTCTCTCTCTCTCTCTCTTTCTTCCTTTCTTTCTCTTACCAAATATATAATGTATTTCGATACTTCGAAACTTTTCTATACTTTCGATGTCTTTGACTATAGTTTTCATTACATAACGAAAAATTTTCATCCAGAACGATTATTTATAGTCGAGTAGTCCTTTTAGTCTCTTGAGAAAAAAAATATTTCTATCCAAAGTTTGTAGAATTATAATTTCTAACAATATTTATATCAAGATAATAATCACACGAATATCATTAAAGATATCTCTCTAAAGAGAAAGAGAGAGAGAGGCAGAAAGAAATTTCATTTTAATTATCCCCATGTTGATTATTTTCTAAAAATAAGATTATTTATTTTTTTCTCCGCTTTTTTATCATATCACCGGAGTTTCATTTTCTCGTATTCGTCCTGGTTTTACGAGAACAAAATCGATTTTCTAAATTGTAACATTAATATCTTTCGTTCATTAGACAAAAGAAAAAGAGAACGAAATAGAGCGAGAGAGAGAGAGAGAGAGAGAGAGAGAAAGAGAGAGAGAGAGAAAGAGGGAGAGAGCAAGAGTGAAATGAGAAAAAACTATATACCGAGTATCACGAATAATTAAGAATCCACGACAAAGCTCTTTTCGCGATTGTATTTACATCACTAAATTCAATCGTTAAATCGACATAACATTCGACCTATTTAGAAAATCTCTCTTGCATCGTTTAATATTCCGTAAAACGTCCAACGAATTTCAATTCCTTACGAAACGTATTCGTATGTATAAGACGCTAATAAAAACATTCAACGTGTGACTTTTCCCATGGCCAACGAAGACCCAGCAACACGTTATCCCTTTTAGATTCTATACCTATTCTCAAGTTCTTATAGGTCTAGCTTAAGCCATAATAAAGCGTGTCTATGAGTATGTCTATAATAAGAGGCGGGATCGAAACTCGTATCTTTCGAGATGCATCGCGTGCCTTATAGAAGGATTTGCATACGTTATATCCGCGCAAGTATTTGTATATATATATATATATATATATATATATGTATATATATATATATATGTATATATACATATGTATATATATACACACATATATATGATTATCTGTGGGTATTTACATATACTACGAGCACATTCAAAGGACGTTGCATCAGCCCAACCCTATGCGTTAGCATATAAGCTTCGCTCTACGTTTCCAACGCATTATACGCACACACGAAGATGTTTTACATGCGTTATTTCTCTCTCTCTCTCTCTCTCTCTCTCTCTCTCTCTCTCTCTCTCTCTCTTTCACTCTCACTCACTTCCGAAGAAATCTTTATACATACATACACACACGACACACTTTGAGAAGAGAAACGAGCTATGCACACTATTCGCCGTACAAAGCAATTTGCAAAATCTCATCCGGTATATCGAATCACGCGCATCCCAGCTGTACCGCGTAAGATACGACCGATGCAGTTCTCTCTGTTTCTCTCTCTCTCCCTCTCTCTCTCTCTCTCTCTCTCTCTCTCTCTCTCTCGCTATCTGAAACCCGAAGCAACGTGGCCTCTCGATAATGAATTTACGTGCAACTTATGCAAATCGAGTCTCTCGTCGAACGGATAAAGCGATCTTCTATCCGTCCTGGGATATGCCAGGAAGCCGCGATATTGCCTTCCTCTTGCTATTCTTTTTTCTTCTTACTTTTCCTATCGTCGCTCGTGCGACGATACCCTCTCTAACCACCCCACTCCACCCTCTTTTCCCCCGCCCTTTCTTCTATCGCTTCCTCTTCATTCTCTCTTTTCTCTCTCTCTTTCTCTCTCTCTCTCTCTCTCTCTCTTTCTCTCTCTCTCTCTCTCTCTCTCTCTCTCTCTCTCTCTCTCTCTCTCTCTACCTCTAACTCTCACTTCCTCTCTCGCTTGCGCGCTCGCACGGGGATTTGAATCGCACGGATGCCTACGAATGTATATACCCGGGCTAACGAAAATTTCATTTAACCGCGACGAGAATATCGAATTCCTTAAGAGGTAAAATTTGAATAACAAATCGAGACGATGGGATGGGGATTGGAAAAAGAAAACGAAAAAAGAAAAGAAGAGGCAAGGAAAGAAGAATAAGGAGATAAGAGGAAAGAGATTTTTGAAGAATTTATATATAACATCAATTGTTAATCCATAGAAAGAAAAAAGAAGTTCCTTTTAATAATTGATAAGATATACATGTATAATATTTTTCTTTTTTTTTACCCTTCGATATCATCTCTCTCTCTCTCTCTTTTTCTATTTTATGAAATATAAACGTACGTATCAAGCTTAAGATCTATCGATACTACAAAATCACAAGATTCTATTTTCAAGATCCATAAGTGATACGACGAATTTAGTAATATATTTGTCGAAAATTTTCGTTAGAAAAAGACGTCGATTTTTTCGTAAATATTCTATATACCCTTTCTCATTTACTTCGTTCGCTCGAAGAAGAGCAACGAAGTGGAAACATGGAATAAAACGGGAGAGCATTCTATATATATATATATATATATATATATATATATATATGTGAGTATGTGTTATATACTTACTAGCGGGAAAGAGTCCCGCTGTCGAAAATAAAAGCCGAACTTCGTGCGCGGTCGCACGAAGAGATCGTGTATCTGGCATCGGGTATATACGAGTCCTTTTTACGAGTTCGTCACACCCTCTATATAATCATTTTTATACCTTCTTTTCTGGTGGGGATATATGCGAGACATAGACGCGCACATATACATAAATACGTCATACGCAAGAAGAGAGACACATTGCGATACAAAGGGCAACACACAGAGTTATAGCGTATAGGTTTACCGCGAGATAAAAGATACGAAACATAGACGGAAATAAAGAGACAGAGATATAAATGAAGAACGAAAGAAAGTAAATACGTCGTTCAATAAGCATGCATACATACATACTTACATACATACATACATACATACATACATACATACATACATACATACATACATACATACATACATACGTATATACATACATACATATGCTCGTATCATTTCTTTTCCATGAAGGTGTCACCAAATGTCTACTCTGTGTTATGTTTATATGTGTACGTATGCGCGCATGCGTGGTTATGTGTGCGTGTATGTATGTGTGTGTATATTTTCTGTTCGTCGAAACGTCTGCTTTTCGGACGTCTCTTCCCTTCGAACGTGCCGAAACAAGCTGATATTGAGAACGCCACATGTATCCACTGGCGAAATTCCGCCGAAATTTTCTTGACTCTCGTTGCCCGGCGCTATTCGTGCAAGAAGATCACTACCATTTATGAAGGCGAGAGGAAAGAGAAAGAGAGAAAGGATAGGGTAAGTATTCGCCACGTTTGCTCTTGGCGACCGTTCGTGAAAGTTCGGAAGACGCATTCGTAATGCGATTGCACGAACGTGACAAGCCGGATATCCTCGAAAAAAGTTCCTTCCTACTTCTTCTTCGTCTTCTTTTTCTTTTTTTTTCTTTTTTTTTCTTCTCCTTCTGGTTCTGCTTCTTCTTTTTCCTCGTATCCAATTGAGTCTCCTTTCATTTGAAATAATAAAATATTCCTGGGTTGAAATAGCACGTGGTGCGATCTAATCATCCTTTCATATATTTTATTTATCAACTAAGATGAGAGAGATGGGACAGGAAGGGAAACGGGGGAAGGAAAGTAGACGAATTTTATTTTTCAATATCACGTGTGCACTTACTTATGTTTTCAAGAATGAATTTCAATCGACGAAGAAGAAGACACGAGAGAGAAAAGATATATATGTGTGTGTGTGTGTGTGTGTGTGTGTGTGTGTGTGTGTGTATGTGTGTGATCCAATCGACGAGATTGTCCGAAGAAGGCAATCGGACGAGTTCATCAATTATTTATAAGTATTCTCTCGATTTAAAAAAAAAAAAAAGAAAAAATAGCAATCGATCCAAAGGTGTACATATTAATTGAATCGCGACACCTTATTCATATACCTACGTTATTTTCGTTTTCGAAAAAGAAACTATTTCGATTATTTTTATCTCTCCTGTCAGCCGACGGTTTTCGTTTAAATTCAATAACCATTTTCCTTATTTTAAAGAACGTCTGTATAACAGCATTCTCGTATCCGTACGTTTCTCGAAGGAATTTTTTCGAAAGCGGAGGATACGTTGAGAATAAAGAAAAGAAAAAAGAGAGAAAAAGAAAAAAAAAAAGAAAAATAAAAGAAAATGAAAAAAATATTGAAACTACGATGTGATTACTCGATACCAAATATGTATATACTTATGTATATAGAGTTGTCTTTAAAACGAGAAACTTTCTGTTTAAGTACGTCCTCTTGCTTTCGAGTTATTTTATCGTGATTTTATGGAATCAGTTAGAGTTATACTAAAAAAAAAATATCTCGTGTCAGAAATCATTGGATTCACAACTAGAGAATTCGCTATTTATGTATTTATTAAAAAGAAAAATAGAAGTTACGGATCTAAGGGAGAAAGGGAAAAAAAGTCTTCGTAGAATTAAGAGCAGAGGATAAAGAAAAGAGAACGGACGCGTTCTCCGACATATAACGTCACTAAGGGAAAGAGAGAGGGGTGAGTCAGGACAAACCAGAGGGGGTGGCGTGCTTCGAATCGCTTATGATATTGTCCCTTTCTCTACTCTCTATCTCTCTCTCTCTCTCTCTCTCTCTCTTTCTCTCTTACTTTCTCCCTCTCTTTCTTTCTTCTTCTTTCTATGACATTTTCCTCCACCCCGTGCAATGACAGTTTCCGTAGGGCCTCATGGATTATCTCATAAAACGTAGTTCTACCTCCTTTTTCTTCTCTTTCTCTTCTTCTCTTTTTTTTTTCTCTTATCGAATAATCAATGTCACCCTCAGGCCTGAGATCCGATCACCTGACTGGCATTTCTCGAGTACAGATGACCCTTACTTTCACCTTGGCAACTCCCTTTTCTTCTCTTCCCTTCTCTTCTTCTTGTTCTTCTTCTTTCTTTTCTTTCTTTTTAATGTCGAACGTGACGCTGAGAATAACTCACCATGAATGATTATTACTTACTAATTCAGACGAGATCTAGTACTTTAGATTATTATTACTCAAGGACGAACGTCCATTAGCTTTTATTAATTTTTTTTCTTTTTTCATGTTCGATCGTTTTTTGTCTTATAAATTCATTCCTTTTCTTTGTTATTATTTAACAGCACTTTCTCTAGTACCTTTCATCAACCATCGTAGTATATATATATATATATATATATATATATATATATATATATATCGAAATAAGAAAAGAGGACGCTCATTAAGAATCAATGAAGACAAAAACCTTGCTACTTTTCGAAGGATTATTCGCATCAAAGTTCAGCCTATTCTCTTGAGATACATACATATTGTCAGTATTAGAGAAAGTGAGAGAGAAATAGAGAGATAGAAAGATAGAGAAAGATAGATAGATAAAGAGAGAGAGAGAGAGAGAGAGAGAGAAAGAGAGAGAGCGAGAGAAATAGAGAGCCTGAAATCCTCTTATAGACTTAGCAGTTTCCATTATAATCTAAGATAAAGCAGAATAGTTCAGTGAGAACTGTCGTATTCTCCGAGGTAAGATTATGTCAAACGTCAAGATATCAAGGATGGATCTAACCCATTAGTTTTAACGATTCCGTCGAATATCGCAAAGGCAGCAGTTCCAAAGAAATCTACGCCCATTTTTAAACTAGTAATTTATTATCATTAATCGAACATCATATATTAATTTTATTAATAATTTATATCTATCCTATATTTTCTTCAATAGCAGTGAAATCTTTATCATCTTCGAAACTTTTTAGAGAATATGATAACCCGATGGAAAAAGTTAAAACGGGTAAAAAGTGAAAGATCCCTTTATCGAGACGAACGTAACCTTCGACGAACTTTATCACCGTCTTTTATCCACTTTTCCTTTTCACAAACTCGAAAAACTTTCAGAATAATCACGCGGGTTGGTTATTGACTTGAAAATTTAAAAAAAAAAAAAAGAAAATCATTTCACGATTACGCAATAATAGAAAATTATTTATAATGAAGTTACGATATTCTTTAGTAAATTAATATTTTTATGATCCTATTGATCCTATTCGAAGACTCGAAAATATAAATGGCATAATCTATCGGAGATATAGGGAAAAACGTCGATGTTACTTTTACCCTCGTCGAAGTTGAAGAGGGTAGTAATAGCAATCGTGGTATCGGTGATGGTGATGGTGTGAGGGAACAAAAAGATACAAAGAAAGAAAGAAACAGCGAAAGAGAAAGAGAAAGAGAGAGAGAGAGAGAGGGAGAGAGAGGAAGAGAGAGAGAGATAGAGAGAGAAGCATCGGTACCACGGATTATTTATAAAGGTTTCTCGAATTAACTCCCCCTCACGATTTTACCGGTTCTACGGCCCCTTCTCACTCCCTGGAGACTACGACAGAACTTTTGTCTTTTGGATGGTCGACTGTAGTACCGCCTTGTCTGATCTGACACGTGCGCCGCGTGATTTCAAATTACACGAGGAGAGGAGTAGTCGTGTCGAATCAAGGATGATCAGCCGGATGTGATTCCTGAAGCGTATTAGAGCATTCGATATCTCAATCCAAACGAATTCCATCAATATAAAATCCATCGCGAACGAAATTATTTTCAAAGAAATACATTTAAATGGCATTAAAACTGCAATAGGATTATTTTCGTACCTAATTACGTATTATCGGTTCGTTTCAGTTATTTTTTCATTTTTTACATTATATTAATTAATAATTTACACTCAACTGACGAATGTAATTTTATTTGAGACATTTTTTTTGCTATAAGTTTACAATCGCTGACAAATTACGGTTTGTATTTACGATATAAAAAAAAGAGAGAGAGAGAGATAGAGATAGAGAGAGAGGGAGAGAGATAGAGATAGAGAGAGAGGGAGAGAGAGAGAGAAAGAGAGAGAGAGAGAGAGAGAGAGAGAATATAAGCTAATAAATATCAAAATGGACAATTAAAAAAGAAACAAAAAAATAAAATCGGCGAACAAATTTTACTGACGTTAAAATTATTGATCTTTTCCAAGTATTTCTCAAGTATCCTATCATAATATTTCTCTTTCTCTCTCTCTCTCTCTCTCTCTCTCATTTCGTGCCATTCCATCGCGGATGAGGTGTCAGCCGTGAGCGCGGGATGGTGCATACTTGATGAGTAACCGCCAACTTTACACTCCTGCACAATATCGTGGGGAATTAACCCGACGTTCATCCTCTACCGAGACCTTCCAACCTATCCACCACTACTCTTACCTTTAACCCCCACTTCCTCTCCCTTTCTCTCTCTCTCTCTCTCTCTCTCTCTCTCTCTCTCTTTCTCTTACACCGCCTAACTCAAGTACATATGTACGTTCCTACAAGCGGGAGATGGTGTTTTGGTAAAAGATTTAACTTCCATTAGACACCGCAGGGAAGAGGAACGCGAGACGTTGGGATTTAATGGATCTGCTTCGACGTAACCTACCTCTGTTTCTCTTTCCCCCTCTTTCTCTCTCTCTCTCTCTTTCTCTTTCTTTCTTTCTCACGTGGGTAGTTGCGCAAATAAAGGAAGAAGATGACTGACCTTAATTATTCATAGACGCTCGACATTTCGTTGGATAATCGTCCGTAGCTCGAGGATGAGACGACGATCGTCGCTCGTCGAGTCATTAACGTCATTCTGACATCGCGTTAAACTATTAACACAGGTTTAATATGGCAACATTTAAAAATTACAAAGAAAAATATGTTGCACGATAACGTTTGAATAATATAAAATTCGGTCAAATTTTTGTCCATCAATTTTTTTCGGTCAAATTTAAGAAAAATAAGCGCTAATCTTAACACTTCTTGTTTAAACCTATTTTTATGAAATTCTTCTTAAATATCGTATTTGTTCCTTCGAAATACGTTATCTATCAAATATAATCTTATGTGTTTAGCTAAATGGAAGAAAGTTCATTTTTATTGAAGGATATTATTAATACGGAGAAGAGAAAACGTGGTAATTGGATATATTTATATATATATACATATATATATATATATATACATATATATATATATATATATATATATATATATATATATATAATAGCATGCAATTTGATTATTATTAACGTTATAGCCTGGAGGCAATTTTGACCGCAATAATTTTGTTTTCAAATTGAATTATCCAATTCGATTAATTTGCTTCATAAACATTCATTTTTTCTCTCTTTTTTTTTCTTTTCTTATTTTTTTTTTCTTTTTTTTTTTTGATTGTGATACTTACGATTTTTCTCTGCGTTTATATATCCCCAGAGGATTATAATACAGATGCAGACAGAAAAAAAAAGAAAGAAAAGATAAAATAGAGAAGGAGAGGAACGAGTCTAACAACTTGTCTAACATGAGAAAACTAGTGGTTATTTCGAACGTTCATTAGGAAGAATTAGCATGTAAAGCGGAAGAAGGTGAAAGAAGAGAAAGACGAAGCGAGGATGTTACCAATGAACGTGGCTTTGTGTCGAGCATGGTTTTTTAGATCTCACGTGCATTTTATGCTATCCTCTTTCCATCTCACTCTTTCTCTTTTCCTCTCCTTTTTTTTTCTTTCTTTCTTTCTTTCTTTTCCTGTTTTTTTTTGTTCATTTTTTTTTCTTTTCTATTCTTCTCTTTTCCCCATCGAGTTACCCAGTACAGACCAATTCTCACCTAACAAAGTGGTGCTTTTGTGGCCACTTCATTGCCTATTCGAAGAGATAGAGATACGCAAGATGTTACGACACATATATTATTGTAGTAATACGATTCAATGTATGCATGCAAAACGCATATACCATTGCGAATTGAAATATTTATCTTGAATAAACGTTTTCGATCCAACGTACGGATGTAACGTACTATTTACTTTAATTATTTATATTGTGATAAATAACGTGATCCAATGATAATTCTCTCTTCTTTTGTATTATCTTAAAATCTTTTTACTTTTGCGAATCTTTCTCCTAAGCCCGCAATTTTACCTTGAACGCATAATTTCACGGTATTTCATATAAATTTGAATATCTAGAGACATTTCCTCTGCGTCTACGAACTACCGATCAGAAAACGAAGTGACCGAGGACGATGGTATTGCATATTTGACAAAGTTCAGATATATAAAATATATCACATATATCGTTTATCGACAATTCGTTCGTTCATTCATTCATTCACAGGAATATCGTGTTTCGTGAGCATGTAACCGGAACGAACGAACGATCGAAATTCCACGATAAATCCGTTCTTATACCATCGGAATACGTTATAAACTTTGCTGGTCCGATAGAATTCGCGAGAGAAGATCTGAAACACACCTTCTTCCGATATCTCAAATTTTCGCTTAGTATTATAAACTCCGTTCCCCCGTTCCTATCTCTTTTCCTTTCTGCCAACCACCCCATCACCGACCTCAAATGGTTACGAGTATCAACGTGGCACAAATTGAATATATAGTCGTTTCCATGAATTTCATTTGTTCCTTCTCTAGACCCGATCAAACTGTCGTCAGTCCGCACACTTTGTCACATTTCGTCATGATTGTGCTTATGCTCGAACGCGCTCAAAATACACATGCATAAAATACATACACATGTATAAATTATATTAACAATTTACACATATAAATTTATATAGTTTAACGCTATGTTATTCACTAATTAATTTCAATGATACAATAACAGTCAATTAACAATCAACGCATTTGAGGAACGTATCGATATGCAAAAAACAAAATCAATCTACGAAATTTCATTCATTTTTCTAAACGAAATATAATAATAATATCATCGTTTGGAAATATATAAATACAATGAAGAAAAAAGAATTTTTAAAAGAACGAATTAGAAGTTAGCTTTGTTGTACGCAAGGTATATATATATATATATATATATATATATATATATATATATATATATACTGTACTTAAAGGAAAGCGAAAAGAAAAAAAACCAACAAACAAAAGAAAAATAAACAAACAAATAAAAAACAAGAAAAGAAAAAAAAAAGAATTGTTCAAGTGTGCTCGACTCGACGAAGAACAATTTGCATCTCACAATATCATGAAGCAGAACTAAGAGACTTTGGTATTATCATCATTCTCGTCGTCGTTGTATATAAAGGCAATTTCTCATATGAAAACAAGCACGAACAGAGAAGACAAGAAAGATGAAAGGGGTTTGATCGGGCAAAGATCAGCTAGAAGATAACTCGATTCATGCGTGCTTGCTCGGGGGGGGGGGGGGTGGATTCGATCTCGCATCGTGTCGAGTAACAAAACGCGTAAATGAGAGTATACGTTTAGAGCAATACCGTGAGAAGAAAAGAGAAGCGTAAAAGTAGAAGTAGGAAAGGGGGGGAAAGAGAAGAAAGAGAAAGAAGGGGTTGTACGAAGAGAAGAAGGGTAGGGTCGATGAAGAGACGGGAAAGGAGGATGGGGCTGTAAGTTCGTTGTGAAAATGAAATTACCGCACCGTGAAAGCAGTACTTTACATGAAATCACGTCAGTGAAGAGGGAGAGAAGAAGATAGTAAAAGAGAGAGAGAGAGAGAGAGAGAGAGAGAGAGAAAAGGTTTGAACTGTCGGCACGTCGAATCGTCTCACTTCGTTCCCTTCCCTCACTTTCCTACGGCGTAGAATAAGTGAATTTTCACGCGTTCTTGAAGCTTTGCGTTTACCACCGAGACACAATGAGTACTATCTTCGTTGTCTCATATTTTTTCTTTTTCTTTTTTTTCTCTTTTTCTCTTTTTTCCTTTCTCTTTTCTTTTTTTTTCTTTTTTCTTTTTTCTTTTTTTTTGTTAACTTTTCAGTTCAATATCCGAACGGGTGAACAACACTCTTTGCCCTTTTACATAATACATTCGATTCTATTATCTGTAAATTTCTATATCCGTAGAATTCTTATGCAAGGTTTAATGAAATATAATTTTGGATATATATATATGTATATAAATTGCATTTAAATATTGCAATAATGCAATTAATATATATATATATATATATATATATATATATATATATATATATATAAGTATATATATCAGCGTTTTACAAGGATTTCTTTTGATAAAGAATAATTTTCTCGTATTTCATTGTGGGAAAAAAGGGAAAAAGAAAGGGGGGAAAAAAAGAGAAAAGAAACTTAATTGTCTCAATTTATTTTCAAACAAAATCGACGATACTATCTCTTTTCATCAGAGTTACATTCTTAACTTTTAAAGCTGAATTCTTGAGAAAAGGAGATAGAGAATGAGAAAGAAAAGAGGAAGAAAAAGAGATGAGGTGAAACGGAGGCCAGTAATCGCGGGTAACTTTCTATTTTATATTTTCCAATTTGTTGAAAGTTGTTGCCGGGCTCGTTCGAAAAGTCGTGCTCAAGGCCTCCTCGCAGTGAACCGTAGAGATAAGGGTCCTTCCAGGAACGGTAGTTAGAATGGTAAAAGATGACTATAAGTGAAGAAGGATGAAGGATAAGGGGATTCCCCAGAAAGACGACTCGCCGAAAGAGCGAGTGAGCACGAGTTTCTTAGCAAGTTTTATAGACAATCAGTCGCCTCGTTAACCGGTAACTAGAAGAGAAACCCCTTTCCGCCTGCATTCCGTCGCGTTATTTCCATTTGTAGTCTCTCTCTCTCTCTTTCTCTCTTTCTCTCTCTCTCTCTCTCTCTCTCTCTCTCTCTTTCTCTCTTTTTCTCTCTTTATCTCTATCTAACTCTATCTTTCTTTGTGAGACCTCTATATCTATATTTCTCTTTATTCCTCTTCTTCGGCAGTGAGACATCTTGTATTCTCCTATTTACCTTCTCTTCGCACCCTTTCTCAAGAACCTCCTTTTCCAAGCTAAAACGACGATCTTCGACTAACAGGACGCAACTCGAGTACTCTTTTCGCTCTCCATCTCTCTTTCTAATGCTAAATTTTTTTGCTAATCCTTCTTACATTAAACTGTAATATAATAACGAGAAAATATAATGATATTGCAGATAATATGTGGATAAATTGTGAGTAATAGTAACCATAATGCAAAACAAATAACAATATAAAACTTTTATTCTATAATTATATATATTATGTAGACCGGAAAGTAATGTCGTTTCTGTGCATGTCAATATTTGATTGTGATTAACAATAAAAACTTGTTAAAAATTTATTCGTTTGAATTTAATTTAAGAAAGCGACATTACTTTCCGGTCCATCTAATATACATACACGCTTATCTTTTAATTCTTTACCTGTCTGTAAAAATTTCTTTATCTTTCTTTCTAATTGAAAATTGATATTTCCTGTTAGAAATATCTTTCTTTTTTTTTTTGTTTTTTTTTTTAATCCCCATTTTCACTTTTCAACGTATACGAAGATAAAGAACAAGAAAGGAGAGGTGAAATCGACTCGTTGATTGTCTATTAGTCCAACAATGTCTCGATATGAATACACAGTGAGAAAAAGAGAGAAAAACAAAGAGAAAAAGAGAGAAGGAGAGAGAGAGAGAGAGAGAGATAGAGAGAAATGGATACAATGAAAAGTGAATTAAAATTTTGTTTAATTCTTCACGATATGTTCGAATCGTGCGTTCGTAGCTTTTATTGGAACGTAAAACCACCGAGAATTAAGCGAGATCGTATCTTAGAGTTGAACCTGATGATTATAGAATGCCCAGCTGGTAATCTCAACGGAGAGTTTTATCTTCGTAAAAGAGGATGACGTTGCCCTTGAGAAAGGAAAAGGAGGAATAAATCGCATGAGTACGAAGTAAGAGATCGTTATTGGGTAACATGAGAGAAAACGATTGGTATCGCGCTCGTACATCCTTACACGGTTACATCAAAGATTAATATCCTTATTTTAGCTTTAAATGAAGAAGGGCATTTATTTAAACAAAAAAAAAATAAATAAATAAAAGCAAAAAAAAAGAAAAAAGAAAATAGAAAGAAATGAAAGAAAGAGAGAGAGAGAGAGAGAGGGAGAGAGTCCGATAAATTATAAACGGTAAATCACAGCTTACTTTACGCGAACGCGGAATAAATTCTCCGGCACGAGTGGCATTTAATTAACGTCGTATAAAGGATACGAAATTTGTCTTACACACTTTGCATCCAGACTTACTTTGGGGGGATAAGATGAATCACAGGACTCCCTCGGTTGCCAAGACGGAAAAGGGTGCAAGTCAAGACGGAGGGAACAATATTCGCGGCAAATGGATACAAACGAGGTGATTGGCCCGGCCCAATCCATCACGGCAGACCTCAACCCTCTCTTTCTCTCTCTCTCTCTCTCTCTCTCTCTCTCTCTCTCCCTTTCCCTCTCTTTTTTTCTTTCTTTCTTTCTTTCTTTCTTTCTTTCTCTTTCAGTATCCATCTTTTACTCACTTTCTTTTTTGGTAAGTATAAGGTCGAAGAAGAAAAAGGAAAAACAAAAAATAGAAAAAATCTTCGAGACCGAAATAAAACGTATCCATCATCATCTGTATGCAATGTCTGTCGATAAACAAGTCGTGAATAACGTTCATGAAGTATCTTTTTGTTTACCACCCTTTTTTCCGAATCATCCCTTCCCCTCCTCCCTCTCATTCCTTTTCCACCTCCTTTTTCTCCCTATCTCACGTTTATCTGCCGGAACAGAATTATCCTATCGATTCTTTAATGTATTCTTGAATGAAATCTCGAAGGATTTCTTTTAACACTTTATTCGACCATTTCTACACGCAATGAATAATCGGGGAAAACAAAAAAAAAAGAAAAAAAGAAAAACGAAACAAAATAAAAAATAAAAATAAATAGAAAATAATAAACACGAAAGAAAGATAATTATTATAGTAATGTTTACTTGTTCACGTCCTTTGTAAATTGTTACGTCACTCTTACCAAAATGAAACTTTTATATATTTTGATGGACACGATAATGCCTAGCGACAAAATGACATATTCAATTGTACGTGCAACAAACGAAATAATAATGTCGTGCGGGAGGGCTAACGAATGGTACGAAAGATTGTCATTCTTAGCCACCTCACTCTCCTCTTGTAAAACCGCAGTTTCCTGTTCTCCTTCTTCCTAACAGTGACAACCACATTGTATAAGACATTTCGACAAATTCGACGTTGCGTCAGTTATACCAAATGGAAAACTTTTATTTTCTATAGTCCCTTGCTGAAGTCCACGAGAGCTAAAGGTTTGCGGTTTTACGTCGATGACAGGATAACGGGTGAAAGAGGAAGAAAAAAAAAGAAAAAGAGTTAAAAAAAAAAAAAGAAAGAAAAAAGAGAGAGAAAAAAAACATGCTTTAACCGTTAAACCGCATCGGATGGGAGGAAAAAGGAAAGGAAAAAAAACGAAAAAAGCAAAAATAAATAAATAAAAACGACAAAAAAAGATAGGCAAAACGGAACAAAACAAAAAAAAACGAAAAAAAAAGAGCGAAGAAAATAAAAAAGACAAACGAACGAACATAGAGAGAACACAAAAGAAAAGAAAAAAATAAATAAAAAAGAGAAAAAAGGAAAGGACGAGGACGACAGGTGCCGACCTCGTGATCGCGAGTTTCGAACGTCGCCTACCGGAAAACTCGTTGCCCGGTTATCGGCTATCGTTGAAAGAGAGCTATGAAACGAGCAAACACGACGGACCATGACAAAAACGCGCAACTTGTAGCCTTGCCTTCGTGATTACTCCTTTGGGATAACGTAACGTCAATTACAACAGATGACGCGTGCGAAATACGATCAATGACCATAACGACGACGACTCAAACGTTAATATGAGTGCGTTCCTGACATAACAGTATAGTTAATATCGGCAATCTTGATTCTAACCAAAACTAGAACAGTAATAACGTGAATTCGGTCAGGATTCATACAGACAGTAACGGAATTCGGCGTCGCTCGTCTTTTCCGACGAGATTCGAAACTTCGACTAACGATAATGGAATCGTCATCTCATATCTTCCATATTGGATATGATAATACGTTTACAAACGGGAGATAAGACTTCAGATATTTAGTTAATCTAGAAAATCTTGAACGTATTATTCTGATTAAAATAATTTACGTACAAACGAATGTATGTACGTAAATTGAATATAATGTATCTTGAAAAATATACGAACATTGAATTTAGATGAATTTTTAAGAGTTTCAATAAAAAAATAAAAAAAAAAATAAAAAAAAAGAAAACTCGTAAAACTTTCATTATTTCCTGAATATTAATACATCGTTTTGTAGTAAATATAATTGGGCGTTACAAGAAAGCTTATTAAACTATTTAATATTCAATTAGAGATCATTAACGATCAATTAACGATGAATTGGTATTTTGTTTATATGTAAGCACATTAGTATATATATATATATACATATATATATACATATATATATACATATATATATATATATATCTATATATATGTATTAGATATTGATTATTTCGAATATAGAATATCATGAAATATTAGACTCTATCGAATTTTCTGCATCTCGCACGACGATAAACCGATTACGCAAACGAAACGTCTGACGAACAGATCCGACGTCCGAAAACGTCTACAAATAATCCAAGCAATCCATCTATTGTTTTCCTTCTAACACCACATATGTATATATTCCTCTTATTTTCTCGACGAAAATAGTTTTCCAGCGTTCGTAAATCTTTTATCAAAGCAATACTCAGACAGATTCGTTGTTCATTATACGATTATATTAATTAAAATTTTTAATCTAAATTTAAACATTTTTATCACTTTTTAACATTTTTACAGTGTTCTCTTTCTCTCTCTCTCTCTCTTTATCTCTTTTTGAATAAAAAGTGATAAATAATCTCGCAGGAAACAAAAACACGTCTATGCGACGAGGAAAATTATTATTCTCCCATGACCAAAACATATCATATGATCTACCCTTCGTTATGGATGAAAATCATCGGCAGACCTACGAACACATAAATGAATGAATAATCAGTCGAATAAATATATATTCGCCGTCGTTTCGAAGCACACGATACTCACATAGAAATCGGTGTTTGTTCGATGTCAGTGAACTCAGGACGAGTTATGAGTATACATACATCGAGCGATGCATTCGCACGACATTCGTTTCCTGTGTACGCAAAATACACGTATATATATAGATATATATATATATATATATATATATATATATATATATATATATATATATCTTTTGTTAGTCATAACTGGAGGGAATTCCTTATGGTCTTGAAATAATTAATAATTATTTCTGAAATAATCTGAAATATCTGACTTTTTTTCTTCAAAATAGTCCGATATTTTTAAATATCACGATATTAAAAAAAGGAAACATAAAAAATATTTTATAGACTTTTTATATAGAAAACAGAATAAAAATGAAAATTTCGAAAAATTAAAATAATCGAACTAATTATTTTGTATAATATTGACGAAGTATCGATAATAAAATGTTTCTCAATAAACTAATGCTACACTAATATAACGTATATCTTTTCATTCGAGTATTCGTTAATAGAGATATTTACATAACAATATTGTATCTTTGATAGAAACATTGATATTGTTTTTTCTGATAAGAAAGCAAATACGTAGAAGCGCATGAATAAACGATGAAAGGAATCGATATCGCTATCTTTTTATCATACCATCTTATTTTATCTAACATTCGTAAACAACGACATACAAAATACAAAAGAGTCTTGACGATGACCTACTTTTCATTAGCGCGCACGAGTATACTTCGTTATCAAAATCACATTTTCGTTAGACAATCCGAACAAGTCGGAGAAAACTCAACATGATCCATCCACTCACCCAACTCCTCCTTTACTTCCTTCATTATTATTTCTCCTAGTATCATTCGAAAGACAGTCACGATGCCGTAATTTATGAATGTCGCAATGCGACAAATGTCGAAATATTCTATTTTAAATTATGAACCAATGATATTGAAGCTCTTACCTTGGTCTATATTACGTATAATAATGTATACAATACACAACAGTATATTTTGATGTTGTTTATCAATAAACAAGATGTCTTTAAGGAAAACTAATTTTAAAGAAAAATTATTCCATCGATGTATCCAACTTTTCAAAACTATAACTTTTAACTAAGAAACGAAAACCAGATATCACTATCATTCACTCATAAACAAACTTTTTAAATATTCCTACTTAAATGCTATACTCTCTATATACATACATATACATGGATATGTCTATTTCCTTTTGAGAAAGGCCAAAGTTTTATTTAAGTTAATTTAAAAGTAGGTGCGAACTAACAGACAAACGGAAATAACATATTAATAAAACATTATACCTGATCCGAAAAGATTTACACCTGTAAATCGAATCGGATAAACTTTATTGTAATATCACGTTTATATTCATTTAATTTTCTTATAAAATATCTCTACGCTAATATGAAAAATGAAAGAATTTCATTGAGCCGAGTTAAATGCGATCTTTAACGCTGTTAATTTCGTAGGATCAAACAAAAGAAAAAAGAAAAAAAAACATAAAAGAAAAAGAAAAAAAAATTCGAGGAAAAGGGTCGACTAATGCAATAAACGAAACTAGAGGAGAAAAAGATGGGAAATAAAAAACGATTCGATAGTCGGACTAGTACTGAACGCCTTTGGTAGAACGAGATACAAAAGGTACGCAGTAGGTTGCATAAGAAGTAAAAAAAAGGATAGAGCAGACGACAGTAAAAGTTACAAATCGTCGGACGGACGTTTTCATCGTGAAAGGGAGGTCGACGGCTAAAGGATAGGACGAAAGAGAGAAAGAGAGAGAGAGAGAGAGAGAGAGAGAGAGAGAGAGAGAAAGAGAGAGAGAGAGAGAAAGAGAGAAACAAGTTGGAGATTCTGAAACGCGTGTCCGTTCATTCTAGACGCTCTTAGCCCGTCCAACCAAGTCGGTTTACCTCTTTTCCACTTGTCGTAGTCCTGC
Organism: Vespa crabro; assembly: GCF_910589235.1. NCBI lineage: Eukaryota > Metazoa > Arthropoda > Insecta > Hymenoptera > Vespidae > Vespa > Vespa crabro. The sequence continues at coordinate 7,181,542 of NC_060955.1, forward strand.
CAACTGGCTACGAGGAGAACTAGGAAGAGTAGAATGTAGAAAATGAGTAGGAGTATCGTCGTTGCAACGTAACACACACGTGAGAAACACGGAAGAGAGAACTACAAGAATGAGCACTCGACGATGTACACGCGAAAATTCATCCTCCATCCCACTTTACCGAACGACTCGTATATACTTCATATACGAGCATATATGTACAGAGGTTTATATACAGGGTGAACCAAATAAACTCATACATGTGTTATTTTAAATTATTAGAAATAGTCAATCGAATTCTTTTCTTTTTCTTTTTCTTTTTCTTATTGAAAATCAAATACAGCAGGGATAGTTAATTGTTTAAGAATGTAGATCATTTTGATAGGGAGGAAAATTTTTTATCTTTTCATTTCCAAGAACAATTTAATAATGCATACATTTTCAAAAGTAACGAGAAATCCTACTAAATTCCTATATCTGACGATACTTTCATTATTTACATTTAATTTAAGGAGAGGAAAATAATTTGATCTTCTTAATCATTCCAAAGAAAATAATTTGTAAAACATCACTTGGCCGATCCTATACATAACTTCCTTCCTCTTCTTATCAATAGAAAAGGAAAAAACGTAAAAGGTAACATTATCCGTTTCTCTTTTTCCATTCTGTTTCCTTGTATTTTTTACCCTTGCCATTCATTGTTTTTCGTTCCTCTCATTCGAAATTGTTCTACATCTCCGTTATTCCTCAGTCTCTTCCTCAATTCTTTCTTTATTTCTTTTTTCTCTCTTTCTTTCTTTCCTTTTCTGTCTTTGTCCTTCTACGTTTCATCTCTCCATTCTATTTTCTATTTTTCTCTTCGAATGGTAACAGTTGGCGAAAAAGAGAGAAAGAGAGAGAAAGAAAGAAAGAGAGAGAGAGAGATAGATAGATAGAGAGAGAGAGAGAGAGAGAGAAACGGCGATGTTTCAACGAGTACCCGCGAAGCATTCTATCTCATTTACATGTGTATCTGCAAATGCATTACTATGAAGGAAGAAAAAAGGAAAAAGAAAAAAAACGAAAGATAGAGAGAGAAAGAGAGAGAGAGAGAGAGAGGGAGGAAGAAGTAGTGATAGAGAAAGAAAAAAAGATGAAACAAAGTAACCACTATACACTTTTCCGTAACTTCGCCTATGTCTGTCAGAAGCACCAGAGCCTTTTTTAAATTTATATAGTCTGCGCATGCATATACATGCGTGTTGAGTAATGCGAAAAAATAATTAAGCTGGCTAGCTCTTTGAAGCCAAATAGTAATCAGTTCGTAAAGTTGCGCGGTTTTACTTATTCGAATATAACATTTCTTTCTTTTTTTTTTCCCTCCAATTATACTTACTTACCTGACTTTATATTTTTCATATGAAAGACATAAGGAAAAAGTTATATGTAAATAATACTTTATATGCTAATATGCTTTGTTAATTATAATTGTTATAAATAAAAGTTATATGTAAATAATACTTTATATACTGATATCCTTTGTTAATTATGATTGTTATAAATTAATATATTTAATAATTCTTAATTTCTTCAAGTCTGATAAGTGACGTGACATTTTAAATTAGAGCAAAATTAAAAAGATATGCGAAGGTAGCATTAACGATTAGATATAAATTATATTTCGACGTACGAAAGAATTTTTGAATTTCATGATTTATCTCGTTCAATGAGCACATGAAATTTTTCAGGCGACAAAATACGTGAGATAGAAAAAGAAAGAAAGGAATAATACAAACGAGAGAGTTGGCTCATTTACGAAAGCGATTCCTTGACAAAATGCGTTTTCTTTCTCTCTCTCTCTCTCTCTTTCTCTCTACCTGTCTATCTATCTATTTATTTGTCTCTTTTTTATTCGATGAAATCTTTTTCCCATTCGTCGTAACGAGTTGGAGAACGAAAAGAATCGTGAATCCTCATACGAATAGTATCTTTTACTCGTTTTACGTGTATGTATTTACATACTACTCCTTCGCAATTTCGAATTCGTAACAAATTCGATTTATACTTGATAAAAATTCCACGAGGTCTTTGAAGACAAGTTCTCGTTACATTTTTTACTATCGATCTGTCACACCTTTTTAGATATCTCATTTTTAAATTATACCGACGTTCTCTCACAAAAATACTACTTTTAAATTTGAGTTGTTTTACATTTTCATTTATCTTGAAATTGCGCATTATGTTTACCTTTCTCTTTTTTTATTTTTTTATAATTTTATATTAAATATTTTTGTAAATATTTGTATATATATATATATATATATATATATATATATATTTTATATCGCATATATCTTAGTTAGGTAAATTTAATTAAAATCAGTTATACTCATGTTAGTCCTAATGTAATTTCATACCTAAAAGATCTTACTACGCTATTACAAACTATACTCCTATCTTCTCTCTTTCTCTCATCCTTTCTCTGTCTCTCTCTCTCTCTCTTTCTCTCTCTTTCTCTCTCTTTCTCTCTCTGTCCTTCTCTTCCTCACCATCTCGAAAGTAGATGGATGCTCGACCGCAGTGAAGCTTAAATTATATGTACTTGCCTTACGAGCTTCTTCCCAACATAGTTTGACCGTACCAATAGAATTTCCGACTCTTCCTTTTTCTTCGAAATTTCACCAACTCTAACGAACGTTTAAACTTACATTTAATTTATTAATTAATTAGATACTCTCAATGAGCTCGGAATATTTTCATGGAAAAAAAAAAGCAATAAGTAAAAGAAAGAAAAACAAGGGTATACAAATTAATCGTTACCAAGAGTAAACAAGTCACCGAGTATATTATTAATATTTCACAAGAAGCATTTATATATATATATATATATATATATATATATATATATATATATATATATATTTATATATATATACATATATATATATATATATATTTATATATATATATACATATATTTATATATATATATATATTTATATATATATATATACATATATTTATTTATATGTATGTATTTATATGTATTTATTTATATGTTATCATTATGTATATTTAGAAATTTTGCATCTGCTATTTCATTTAAAGTAAGCAATATTCTTACAAAAATAGCTCCATTTCGATTATCTGGAAAGAACGAACAAACGAGAAGTGAACTCTCACTTTAATTTTATCTCACCGATTACAGGAAGAAAGTCTCTTCTTCTTCCAACTTCTCTTTCTCTTCCTTCTCCTCCTTTTCCTAATTTCTTTCGTGCGAAACGAAAAGTACCTGGATTGCGTCTAATACGCACGAGCGAGTAGCGGGTAAACTTTACGCGTTGGTATAATTAGTAGTCGGCCGAATGGTAGAACAGTAAATGCAATGGTAAGGAGCGAAAGCGAAAGAGAGAGATATAGAGAAAATGAGAGAGAGAGAGAGAGAGAGAGAGAGAGAGAGAGAGTAGAAGAGAGAAGAGGAAAGAACTTTCGACAGAGAGGTAGAAAGGTACCCGTGGTATTTGGAAAACGAGAGTAGTAATTCGTTTAGTGAAGGAGAATAAGACGGAGGAAGGGAGGATGGGAGACAATATGTCTTAGCATAAGGATTGCTGGAAATAGGGAAGGAAATCGGAGGTTGTAATAGAGGAGATGAGGAGAGAGACGGAACAGTAGTTAAAGTAGCACGTGCATAAGAGAAGATCGAGAAGAGGAAAGTTGCATATGCCGCGAGAAGAGACAGAGACAGAGAGGGGAGAGAGAGAGAGAGAGAGAGAGAGAGAGAGAGAGAGAGAGGAAGAGAAGCAACCGTTGCAGCACTACATTTCGATTAAACTTCTCAGACGGTAGGAATTATCGTCTTGGCGTGATCGCGTCGCCGAGCATAATTCGTAAGGGCTAGTTATATGCGATCACGGTTGCCGGTACGCGAAGTAATGATGCCTCCTCGGTATTCCTCAGTTCCGTTGCATGTTCGTGTTCTACGTGCGAAGTACCTGGGACGGACCGATCAAGATTATAAAAGAAAGAGAAGAGAGGAAAAAAGAGAAAAAGAAAGAGAGAGAGAGAGAGAGAGAGAGAGAGAGAGAGAGAGATAGTAAGAAAGGCAGCAATGAAAAGAGGCATCATGGGAGACACTTTCGGTCGTTACGACTCTTCTAATAGACGAACCCCCGGAGCTGTAACGAGCATCTCCCACTTCTTCGGTTCTCGTGAAGATACAGCAACTTCAACTTCTTCGCTCCTTGTCCAGACGTAACATTTCTCACTACTACGATCTTCTTCTACAATCGAAGCATCTCTCTCGATCCATCGAACATGGTCCATCGAACAAATTGAAATTACTTTAGTCTATTTGAAAGATCGTTCGTAGAAAGAACGAGTTGTCACTTTCGAATTCGATCATCGAATTCGTTTATGTTCGATATTGAGAACACAATCTCTCCTCTCTTGCTTTCTCTTTCTCTCTCTCTCTCTCTCTCTCTCTCTCTCTCTCTCTCTCTCTTTCTCGATCACCTTCCGACTATTTTCACAAGTGGACGAATACGAAATATGGTTAAATAAATCGGAAAAAAAATCTTGAAAATGTGCTCGTTATATAACCGTCCGTGAACCATTATAACAATGACACCGCTTGTGTTGCGTCCTCAAAACATGATTATAATATACCTTTGATATGGGAAGTAAACATTACAGAAAGAGATAGAGAAAGAGAGAGAGAGAGAGAGAGAATACGTTCAAGCGAGACAATGTTAATGCTTGAACTTAAAATAGATGGAATCATTCGAATTACGTTTCTAATTCTCTCTCTCTCTTTCTCTCTCTCTCTCACTTTTTATCGTTAAAAAAGATCGTTCGCTGTGGCAACAAAGTGGGTAGTTTCAGCAACAGAATTTGCCTAGGTAAAACGACACGGTCAGATAGAAGTATCTCTTAAAAAAGAACCACGTTATAGTAACGATTATACGTGCGCAAGTCTTTAGTTGCCCAAACGTTACAGCAGAAACTATACCTTTGTCTTTTTCTTTCCTTTTTTCCTTCTCTTCATTTTTTTTTTCTTTATTTGTTTCTTCCTTTTTTCTATTTTTTTTTTTCGTTACTCCGACGAAAAGTCTATCTTTACGATCATGGGCTGATAGGATTGAAGGCAAGGTGGTAGTCTCGTATATAATATAATAGCTTCTACTAACGATAGTGACTTACTGTATACAACGTAATACTCTCTGTAATACCTTTTGGCAATAGCACAACCCGTTGTAAACTCCGAATGGAGAAACGATAAAAGCTCTAGCACGAGGAATAAGATAGCGCAATAAAAGTGAAAACATCAGACCCACTTTCTTTCTCTTTCTCTCTCCCTCTCTCTCTCTCTCTCTCTCTCCCTCTTTCTTTCTCTTTCTTTTTCTATCTCTATCCTTCTATCTTTATCCGACTCGTTTTACCGTCGACGATAAGAAAATTGTAAGGAGACGAAGTCGATGCGAAAATAGAAAAGATTCTTCGTATCGCGCGTGTCCCGGTGTTACACTTGCCGAATTCCCGCGCGAGTGCTTTCCTTTTAGTGTGAAAAAGAAAAAGAGAAGAAGAAAGAAGAGGAAGAGGAAGAGATGGAGGAAGAGGAGTGAGAAATGACTTTTCTCGAACTTGAAATACAACGAATACGATCTTCCGATGCTGATATTGGGAGTTGCTGCAGGAAAAGGAAAATTTTCTATTTCTCTTTAACGACAACGAAGAGAGGAAAGAGAAAGAGAGAAAGAGCAATGACCTCGGTACGAGAAAAATATTAAAAAAAATGTTTGGTCTATTTTGTTCCGTTAATAAGCCAACGTCGATCGATTATATACTATATATAAAAGAGTAAAAAAGGAGAAAAAATAAATGAAAAAAAAAGATATAAAAAAGAAATAACAGGACCAATGGTCGTGGTAGGTGGACGAGCAAAAGTCCTCGCAAATTTTACGATCGTTTCGGGCAACTGCCTGGGTTCTCGTATTTTGCCATTTTTCTTTTTCTTCCTTCCCGTTTGCATTTTCCACAAGTTTCTCTTCTAGGACGATGGCAATGCCAATGTCGGTAGAATACGCTTTCTCTTTCCTTCTCTTGCATGCAGGTGTGAAAATCGACGAGAATAAAGATATATATATATAAATATATATAAATATATATATATATATATATATATATATATATATATATTCATCTATTTCTCTAATGCATAGTTTCAACGAGTAACGATACTCTTTCGTTTCTCTTCATTCTTGTGATATTACTTCCGTCTTCCTCGTATTATTCAAATTTGGATTTATATAATTTATTTCAAAGTAGCAAGTTCTCAATGGTTGCGCATTACAAGTTGCAACGGCTGAACGAATAATAACAAAATTCGTTCCGTTTGCCGGCGGAAAGTCGAATAAGGGAACTTTTTCCAAAGGCTGCTCTCTCCCGTATAAAATATCGCGCATAGAGGGGTGAAATTCTAGCGAATAAAAAGCCAGGGAGAATTTTTCGTTATCCACAGCAATGGTACCCAAGGTGGTATTGGTGTTAGTCTTGGGTGGCGATGTTGATGTTGGTGTTGGTGGTAGATGTAGTGGTAGTAGTGGTGTACCGAGGAAATGAAAATTCGCTCGACGGTAGCACCCCACGTGGCGCAACACCATCCGAAAATTTTCGCGGGAGACCCTAATTTATGGATCTAACTCGAGCTTCTATTGTTGCCGTTCTCTTCTCTACTCTTTCCTTCGCCACAACCAAGCTTCTCTCTTTTTCTTTTTATCTCTCTCTCTCTCTCTTTCTCTCTCTCTCTCTCTCTCTCTCTCTCTCTCTCTTTTTCAACGACAATTCGTTACTCAAGGGATTAGAACGAATGTTCGTGCGTGCCGAATCTGGCCCGTGCCGTGCGTAGGATTATAGTACAATATGAGAGAGGGTGAAGATGAAAAAAAAAGGAGTAGAAAATTAAAAATTAACTCTGTGCGCATGATATGCGTCATAGTTCCGACATTATTTCTTTTACGGAACTGCTTAATCGAATTCTTTATTCGAATTAATTGAAATTTAAACTGTCGCATACATAGTTATAACGGCATACATATATATAGTTCCTTTTATATTACATCTCTAAGTTTCTTTTTAAATTAAATTGTTTTCTTTTCTTTTCTTTTTCTTCCTTTTACGTTCAAGAACGTAGTCGTTCTACCTAACCTAACCAAAATAATCATCGACGAAAGAGAAGGGGAGAAAAAGAAAAAGGACTTAAAAGTTTCGGAAGAGAGGCGAGTATTTCGCTCGTGTCGAAATACTTGGCCTAAAATAAGGAGTTCGAGTATCGCCCTAGGCTAGGTAATGGACTCCGAAAGAGAGAGAGAGTCTAAGTTTTTGTAACGACTCATGCTTCTGCAGGCACGCAAATGTTTGGATTACGCGGAACAAAAGGTAAGATCAAAAAAACGTCGATCCGTTTCTCGCATAATATCAACAATGGTAAATATGAGCATACTTTTCTTCGTGGAAATAAAAGAAAAAAAGAAAGAAACAAAAGTTATCATTATTTTATTGTATCCCGTGTATATGATTATTGAATGTTTTATCGTATATAATTTGAATCCTGATTTCGAGACAACTTCGAACGATAATTTTGTTACAAGCTATAATTCTATTTAAGAACTATACGATTACGTTGCATCATACTACAGATCTTTAAAGTAAATCGAAAATCAAAGATCTTATAATAATAAATGCATATCCTAATTATGTGAATTTTTCTAATACTATGTTAATTTCGATATAAAATCTTAACTTTTATATATATATATATATATTTAAATAGATTTCATTTGTTCTCTCTCTCTCTATCTCTCTCTCTCTCTCTCTCTTTTTAGTGGATTTAAGATATATCATTCGCAAAAAATTAATTCGAGCATTCTTGATCCTACGTAACTACCAATGCCAGCGTTTAAAGACACTTTATCCTTTACAAGTCGCTGTTTAAACTTCAAAGTCAACGGCTCGACGAATTGCAGAAAGAGCAGCGTATATGCGAGCTGTAACTCGAAGTGAGACCGAGATGGAATGCACATATGAAATTTACAGCCGCTATAACACAGAAAATACGCTCCTGTCCACCCTCTCTGGAACGCCTTCTTCTTTCGAATATATTTCTCCTTCTCCTCCTCCTCTTCCTTCTCCTCTTCCTCCTCCTCTTCCTCTCGTTCCTCGAGCTCCCTTCTTGCTTTACCTTCGTTTTCAACGACGTCCCAGAAACGCGAGAAACGGCAAAAAAGGCCGAGGCGACTCGCACGAGCCGTACAAATGGCCGACACGTCGTTTCAGACTCGAGAAAGATACTGATTTCGGATGCGAAATTGCACCGGAGAAACTTATTTGCGCAATGAACGACGCTGATGTATATATGCATTTATCTTCTACCTTTATCGTTCTCACTTTCCCGCTTCTTCTTTACCAACGTTCTCCATGCTTCTAAATTTCTTTTTTTCTTTTTACCCTCCTTCTTGCCCCTTTAATTTATCGTTATATATAAGAGATATTTAATATTTTAAATGTCAATCATTAAGATTGTATTATTATATTTCCGTTACAGATTATTACAATCGATTTCCATTCACGATGACAATTTTATTATGAATGACCATAAAAAAATACATGATTATATAATTGATTATACAAAAGGTAAACATTTTTTTAAGTTGCAAATGTGCACGTTGAAAATATTCTTGCACAGACATAATTATCTTTCAAATGATTAAATATCATCCTTGGTATGGGGAGGCATTTAATTAGGTCAGCTTTAAAAAAAAAAAAAAAAAGAAAAGAAAACAAGAAATATCGACGCATTTCCAATAGAAACGTAACTCGTGCCAAAGTCGAGCCTTAATAGCTTATATTAATATAGCTTATACATATATTTAAACTTTGCTAACGATTTTACCTAGACGAGACAACCATCGATAATACAATAAGAGCGAACAGTCGCACATACGTACATATATATTTCGACGAATAACATAGAATACATGTAATGGAGTAATTTAAATTGTCACGTCTATCGACGTTTTAACGATACTGAATATTGTGTTTTGCACCGTGAACGCGAATGACCCGACTGATTCTATTAAAATGCATAACATTTAATAAAAGCCGATTTAATAAACGTGCTGCTCATTATGCCATCGAACATACGAATTTCTCTCTCTCTCTCTCTCTCTCTCTCTCTCTCTCTCTCTTTCTCTTCCTCGCAAATTCACATACATACATACGCACGCATTCTCACCACACGCTGAATGTATTTTATAAAATAATTTACAAGAAATCTATAGTATCTATAGTAACTTCGTCTCACAATTTTCACTCTTTCTCTCTCTCTCTCTCTCTCTCTCTCTCTCTCTTTCTCTCTTTCTCTCTCTTTCTTCCTCTCTTTCGAGCGTAATGTGTCAGTCGTCAAACTTTGTATTCCATTAATAAACAACCAAGTGTATATTCTCTAAGATTTAATTAACTTAAATGCCGTTCACGAGTTCCAAACAAATTACTTTACACTTCGGCTACCGTTCTACGTAGATAGTTGCAAAAGCATTTAAATTCCCGAGACACACGTTTGCAAGTAATAAAAGGAAGTAGGATGAGAATAGAGGGCCAGGGGGGTAGGAGGTGGTGATGGGGGGGGTTGAGGAAGAGGAAAAGCCTTTTCGAAGAAGCGTCACGAATGAAATTACTAAGCTCGATTGTACATCGTAGAACCGTGAGGGAGAGGGAGTGGAAAGAAGTGGAATGGTTAGCGTTCTTCGATGATCAAATAGGGGAGCGAGTTAATTTAGAAGAGGTATCGGTAAGTATAAAGAGAGAAATAAGAAAAGAGAGAAAGAGAGAAAAAGAGAGAGAAAGAGAGAGAGAGAGAAAACGTGCATATTAATGGAGAATAAAATGTAAAGGAAATAGGAAAGAAAAAGAAAATGAAAGGTAATCAACGAAGACCATAAAATGTTTGGTGCATTAAAAAAGAGTAATATACGTAGATCCTTGCTGGATCGTAATCCGTTGAGAAAGTCAATCGACTTCTGCAGGATCGAAGGATTTACGGTAAAGACAAGCAACATCGTAAAGGACATGAGACTGGGCGTTAAGCTCGCCACGTGTCTCAGCGATGTCGTAAAAGAAAAAGCTTAATATCCTTCATAGACTTCTCTTGCTTCGGATATTTGCGAGAAGGAAACTACCTTCTTTAATCGATATAAAGCTATTCCATCGAAGTCTTATCCCTTTCGTACGATCTATCGATACAATTTTATTATTAATAGAAATAGAAACTTAATTATTGGATCTAAGATCGAACTAACAACAAGTTTGAATATTAATCATATTTTAGTTTTAAAGTGTAAAGAGTTTACGCATTAAATCTATAATATCATAGTTTCGAATTAATTTCGCCATAATTACGATTACGAAAAATAGCTATATATCTCGAAACTATTTCATTATTATACTCAGTGTTTAATGTTATCTTATATTCGACAAATATTCCAAATGTTTCGTGAACAATTAAGAAGGATAGATTTTGATTCTCTTCGAATTTATTATACGACTAAATGCGACATCTTATTATCAACGAAACTAATCGTTGTACTATATTAAAAAGAAAAAAAAAGAAATAAAGAAATATCTACATTTTTATAAAATATTGAAATTGATTGTTTAGTAAACGAATATCAGATCTAGTGAACTCTTACAAACGGCAAGAGTCGTACTATGACGACTTTCGCATAATACATTATGCAAGAAACTACCGGTGGAAGTAATTGCAAACAACGTTTATTCTGGAGAACTGGCACGACATCGAAATGCTATTATACGAAGTACAGGACCACCCTTACATCTCCATCTATCTTTCTCAATCTCCTTCTCTTCGTTTCGTCTCTCTCTCTCTCTCTCTCTTTTCTCTGTCGTCCTTCTTCTCGTAAATTGTATTCGTACAAATATTTGCTTCGATGCTCGGATTCTAAGAAGCGCCTGAACGTTCGTACATATCCAATCCTGCCCGCCCAGTTCTCCCTTCAGAATGCAACACGGACGTCTTTGATCGCTCATTTGCTACTTCGCGTGCAATTCGTTTCGGATAATAAAGCGACGATACTTTTATGTAAGGATGAATCTTTCAACTTGTTCGAGGAAGCATTTAACTTTTATCACGCGATATAGCTCTTAAATTTCAAGGAAATAAATAAACGAGCCTAATTATTTTTCAATCATACCTTTCTTATGCTAAGATTTTCTTTTCAAATACGAATCAAATTTCTTCATTTCTTCAATATAGATGCACGTCAGAAAGAAAGAGAGAGAAAGAGAGAAAGAGTTATAATGAATCATGTAAATTTTAATGAATCCGATCTATACAAAAGATTTGATTATTTTTAGTTTCAAAGTAATATTATCGAAATAAAAAAAAAGAAAAAAAAGAAAAAAAAGAAAAAAGAAAAAGAAAATTTCTAAAGAAAATAGATATACGTGTATATTGAATGATCGATAAAATAATAATAGTTTACGAATTGATTTTAACATTTATCATGGGAAAGAAAAATTATATAACATAGAAATCCGCATATGTATTTGTATATTGTATCCAGGATGGGCTAAGATTTTTTTTCAGTTTATAAAAACAGTTTCTAGACTTGTAATTTTACAATTTCGCAAAACAAAATTAACCCGAAAAGTCTCGATAAAGTGTAATTAATCTTTATAATCATTTAGGAACTTTTGGCCTACTCTATACACGTATATATATATATATATATATATATATATATATATATATATATATATATATATACATATATAATTCTAAATAAACGTCTTAAGAAAAATCAAGTGTTTTTATGAATAAAAAGGAAACTTTTTATTATTTATAAATATGTGTTAATTATAATTTCATATTCCTTTTTTCTTAAATTCTTTGCCTCTCTGTTAAACTCATTTATTTTTCGTTTTTCTATTTACGCGAGGAAGCCTCCTAATCGTCGTGTTCGTCCGTCGACAGCTCGTACGAAACTCTTGGCACGAACAACGTGATATCACGAAGAAGAAACTCGTCGAAATCTGGCGCCTTCTGCCAGCTCAGAGAAACTAACGACGTTCTCGTGACCATTGCCGAGAAATGAAGCGGAAGGAAGACCCTTCTTGTCCTTTTCTGTCTCTTCGTTCATAGCCAGCTCCACGCCATGTCTTTCAACGTGTACAAATAACATTAAAACCTCATTCGATCGTTCGTCGAACGGGAAAACGATAAAATACGTTTGCAAAGTCGCTTAATTGCAATCAACGATCTAATTCGTTGAATTATTCAGTTTAATTAAATATTGCTAATGGCATTCACTGAGTATGCGCGAAAGAATTTTTCAAAATTTATGCGATAACAAAATAAATGGGAATAAACGAATCATCCAATAATAAATATATCTACGTACAACGTACTTTCATACATTATATAACATATATATATATATATATATATATATATATATATATATATATATATATATATATAATTAAATATATAATTAAAGAATAACAGCCGAATAACGTTCATTTGTAAATTCAAAACCAATATAATTTCAATAATCACTCCTACCAATATTTTATTGATTAATAATAATAATGATAATAATAATAATAATAATAATAATAATAGTAATAATAATAATAGTAAACAGTAATAATAACAATTATTATCGTCATTCAAATTCTATAATAATACATGTTCTGCAGTATAATTTTTCACGTAAGGGAAAGATAAAAATATAAACCAAATGATAGAAGATAATATCGATCTTTGATAAATGATCGATACGTGAAGATTTTTTTTCTTTCAAATTTTTCCTACATCCATCGAACATATTCAGGAATGCGTATATAATCGTAGCTCTTAAATCGCGAGCTCTAGCTTCCTACCGAACTTCTCTTTCACTTTCTCTCTCTCTCTCTCACTCTCTTTCTCTCTATCTATCTATCTTTTCTTCTCGTTCGAACTGGAAAATAGTATCGCGCCGTAAAAACGTATACGGAACGTACAGGCTGTAAATAAGTATCAGAATTTATAGATTCGATGCCCAACGTAACCCACGTCTTACGTATTGCCTCTAAGAGAGGAAATCATAGGAAAGGATAGTGAGTTGGCGAAGGGGGTTGAGAGGGTAAGAGTAGCTAGATGGAAGCATCGACTCCTAAGAATCTTACGAAATGGAATTCCTTGACCCTCGGCTATTTTATGACACTTTATGCCGAATCGAAATTTTATGCCCTACTTCCGTCGTATACCAGATTATTCGCTGACGTCGCTCGTTCCAGCACCATACATCCCCTATATATTCTGCATTACTTGTCGTAAATTTAAAAGTTCTACAGCACAGGAAGCAACACGCGAATGTACAACCGTTTAGAACACTTTTACTTCCTTCGAGATGATCTGGTCGTGCAATTCTCTTACGATTTCTTGATGCATCATTTGTTTGTTTCCTTTTCTTTTCTTTTTTTTTTTTTGTCAAAAAATTTATTCCGATTAAAATCGATCTTTTTAATTGAATTGTCGTAAATTAATTTCAAATAAAGTGTTCATTTTATATACGATAACGACGTTACTAATATCAGAAAATTATGATTATGATTATGAAAGAAAGAAAAATAGAATCGTTATTAGTACTTTTAATAAGAATAAATACATATAATCTATAAAAAATTTATTACGATTTCATTATCGCACATTATTTTTTAAAAATTAGATATTTATCATATCAGAAATATATTTATTTGCAATGCTGAATCGCGTTTCAGTTTGATTTCAAACAATTTTCCATTTACTTTAATTTGTGAATATAAAATCCTAAAGATGGTAGAATTAATCTCACGGAAATGTTTCGAAGAACCGTCAACAGGCTTTCATCCGTCTCGTCGTTCAACGACTTATCCACGAAGTTACTTCGAGAGAAACGATTTCGATGTAAAAAAAAAACAAAGAAGAGAAGAGAGAAAATAAAAAAAAAAGAAAAAATCGGCAGACGTTTTCGCGGTATTCCATCTAGATCGACAGCTTCCCGACGCGAGGCGTCTTACCATCGTGTTTCTAAATATAATGTCGTTATAAAGTCCGCCGCGGCTGACAAGACAGTGACACGAGAGGTGGCACGAGGTCGAAAAGCCACGGGACGCGGATGAGGACGAGGATGCTGTAAACGTTGTAGAAAGAGTGAGAGAACTGAAAGAAGATAGAAGAAGAAGGAAGAGGAGAAGAAGAAGAAGAAGACTGACACGCCTGTCTGCCGGAGCTAATGCGTTGTCACAAGTTGCACGTGCGTCGTTCTTTCGCCACCCTTTTACCACCCTCTTCTTTAAACTTTTACTCCCTATCCTTTCCTCTCTCTCTCTTTCTCTCTCTCTCTCTTTCTCTCTCTGTCTCTCTCTCTCTCTCTTTCTCTCTTTCTCTCTCTGTCTCTCTCTCTCTCTTTCTCTTCTCTGTTTTTTTAATCTTTTTTCTCTCACTCAGCTGCGTGCGTGCCTACATTACATTTATTATATCTCATCAGTTATTATCAACTCATTTAACTCGCACCTTTCGACTGTATCTGTTCAATTCTATTGATTTCATTTACGTTATTTTTTCTTTTATTTATATATTTATAATTATTTGACTCAGTTTATTGTCATTTAATTATTATTAGTATTTAATTATTATTAACAAATATTTTCACACTAGTTTTTTTCTTTTTAGATTGAAAAGAGATACGTAATTCTATTCGTTCATCCTTTTCTACCGTCTCTTTCTTTCAATCCTTCTATTCTTCTCGTTCGTCATTCGACGACTATAGAACATTAATGAAATTTCTGGGATATTCTCGGAGGTAACAACATTGAATAATTAATCCTCTATTTTCAAATACGAAACGAAAAGTTTGATTCTACACGTTTCAAACTTTCGATGATATTTCTCTTCCCTATACGGCGACAACGAAATACAGGCTGTATGATATATCGATGAACGATGATTATTATCCTACCGAGGCTTTCGATAGAGTTGAATCCATAGACTAAACTTCCCCGATTAAATTGCAAATAATCGTACACGTATAACACGCGCTAGACTATGAATACCAATCGCTTCGCCAAGCGATAACGATCCGCTTGTATGAACAGAGGTGCGAAAATTCGGAGGTCAACGATTCCATAAGGGATGTGGCAGGGGGAACAGAACGAAGAAAGAAAGCACAGGAGAAAGTCGCGGAAGAAAGGAAAAATGAAAAAAGAATAAAAAGAGAAAGAAGAAACTTTCTTAAGCTCGAGGGTTCTTTAATTAGCCAACAAAATTCGACGAGGTAAGTTCTAAGGAAACTTTTGTCTTCTATAGAAAACACGTACGCAGACGAACGTGTGCGTGTATACGTGTGTGTATGTGTATACGTGAAAGAGGAACAGATAGATCTGTTTATAATAATATTGTCGAAGTATATATATATATATATATATATATATATATATATATATATATGAACAATAATATGAAATACATATAATTTAATGAGTACATAATAAGAATATGAAGTAAAAAGAGAGAGAGATAGATAGAGAGAGAGAAATTGAAAGATAAGAGAATATATCCCAGTCGATGCTCGCTAATTCGTGAAGGTAATTTTGTAGGGTGTTAGGAATTAGGGTCCTAATGAGGGAGAGAGAGAGAGAGAGAGAGATTTATGCTTAACGGATATAATGGTAATGAACGACAAGATTTGCTGGCATCATCATTCGTCACGTCAACGGCTATCGTAACGTACGAAAGCCAATGATGCGCGTCATCCTCGTATAATTTGTCACGCTACCGGCAATAATTCAAAGAGCGACGCATACACACATATACACGAAAGAGACCGAGAGAGAAAAAGAGAGAGAGAGAGAGAGAGAAAGAGTGAGAGTTCTCATTCTAACCATCTATACGTATGCATGTACATACGACGAACATGTACATATACACACACGCATAGTCACGCCGCTTTAAAGCAGCAATAATCGCTCGCCATTTGTCAACAACAACGGCCGTACGCATTGCTCTCGTTTCATTCTCCTACGCGCGGAATACGCGTGAATTTCGAACTGTCTTTCGTTTCGTCGACTCTCGAGGACGCGATCGAATCATTGATTTTTAAATAGGAAATCGGAGGCAAACCATTTGTCGTGGTCATCCTAAATGAACGTCGATACGCGACAATAAATTCAATATTTTCAGTGTCGAAAGCATCGAAATTGATACTAACTGAAACGTATAACATATGGGATACTTGTTTCATCACATGTTTGTATATGTACGTATGTATAACGTATGTTAAATAAAATAAAAGAACAAAAGAGCTATTATCTCTTGTAATTTATGTGCCTGCGTTGAACGACGTTACAATCATTATTGGTATTACAGGACGTACGATTAAAAAAAAAAAAAGTAACGTAATCAACAATTCCGGTATTATCGAGCGAAAAAAAAAGAATACAAAAATACAAAAAAAAACAAAAACAAAAACAAAACAAAACAAAGATACGACAAAAAGATATCGAATAAACATTTTACATTATATAAATGAGAAATATCTATATCGTACGACGCGAAAGCTAATTCGGCAGGAAAGAAGGTCGAATTCGAAAAAGGATTTCTAAAAAGTGACAAAAGAGAAAAGGGAAAGATAGAGACGACGAAATCGGAAGTTGACTTGGCGCGATGAAGCAAAGGAAAGTAGAAAACGTCGTTTGGATCCGCCATTGGAGACTTTCGTTTGTGATTGGCCGCGTTATTTCCGGACCATCTCGCACAGAGCCTTCTGTCCGGGACACGAAAGGGAGTATGTAACCGGGAAATTGGAAGAGTCTTTGGAAAAACCGTAGAGAAGGGATAAAGACAGAGAGAGAAAGAGCAAAAGCAAGAAAGAGAGAGAGAGAGAGAGAGAGAGAGAGAGAGAGAGAGAGAGTGAGAGAGATAAAGACAGAGAAAAAGAGAGAGGGGGAGAGGAGTCGATGCACTGGACGAAAGATCGCCTGAATTTGCTCCAAGTAAACTCGTAGACTTTCTTTCGACGAATTTCGTTCTCTACGAATCTTGCAACTAGAAAGATGGGGGTAAAAAAGAGAGAGAGAGAGAGAGAGATAGAAAAGGGAAGAGAGAGAGAGAGAGAGAGAGAGAGAGATAGAAAAGGGAAGAAAGAGAGAGAGAGAGAATATCTCGTTGTACCTTGTTACCTCGCGCTTCGAAATTTCACCAGAAAGAACATCTTCGATACTTGGACATTTCAAAATAATAGAAAAAGAGAGAAATATTCTTTATCCCAATCTCTACTACACTTTGATTCCTTCCTTTCCTATATTCTTTTTTCTTTTTTTTCTTTTTTTCTTTTTTTTCTTTTTCTTTTTTTGTACGAGCATGAGGAAACTTTAACTCTGAAAAATTACTGACCTCGTTGTCGACGATCTAAACTACTTACGTATATAGAGCACGATTTCAGAACTCTGTCTTCGGATAATCCAAGGTTTGAAATGTTTTAAATAAGATTGATAACGAATTCCTATCAGGATTTTGATACTTTTTTTTGTTATTCTTTGATATGACATTCTTCTCGCTATACGACATTACGATTCATTGATTCGAAACAATATGGAATCGAGGAAACAAATTTTCTATAGAAACGATATTCCGTTAAATTTGCATGCATTAATACGAAAGAAAAGCGAGCCACTCATCGTGGTCCACGTTCAAATCCACTTTATCTCGATTCTCTCGAGAACTTATTCGAGAATGAAAGTACTTGGTTGCAAAAGTCTTGAATAAAGAAATTATAAAAAAAAAAAAAAAATTGAGAATTCAAATGACAACCATCTATGATGAAAAAAAACACTTTTAATTTACAGATAGTTACATTTAAATAATAGAACAATAATGGATTTGTATACGTAAGTACATAAAAATAAATACATGAAAAACAAATTCATGAGAATAAATAACATTCAGGTTTCGATAAAATATTATACCGTTTTTTTTTTAAACAAAAGGAAACTATCTGTATATGTCTATCGATATCAATACATTTCGCGTATCGAATAAGAAGACAAAGAGACAGAGACAAAGAGAGAGAGAGAGAAAAAGAGAGAGAGAGAGAGAAAAAGAGAGAGAGAGAGAGAGAGAGAAGAGTCAATAATAAAAGGAAGAAAAGGATGAAAGGGAGGAAGCTGCGAGTTCGTTACGGAATTTCATTGTCTTCCATCGAAGAGAAAGTTTCGCGCGATAGTTACGGCTTTCTCCGAGCGTTTCCGATTCGAGAACGGCAACGACGATACGGAACATTACTAGCTGCTTGGCTGCTCCTGGCTACTGCGGCACGGTTCACCGTTTAGTCATCGTTCACGCGAAACGTTTTCGGAATTTCTAAAAGAGTCGACTTGAACGAGACCCGAATCGTAAGATGCGATTAACCTCTCGAATCTTACCGGCTTTAAAATGAATTATTAACGTTTCTGTTGAACTACTTGGAAAAAGAGAGAGAGAGAGAGAGAGAGAGAGAGAGAAAGAAAGGTTCGTGACTTACGAACATTGCTTCCTGGCCGATCCTTCGATTGAATTACGTTAATCGAATTAAAAGTGTGAACCCATCGTATATACAAATCGAAGACGTTGCAGATATCTTACATGTTCATTCAAAGACAGAGAAGATTGTTACAGAAGCCACGTAGATTACGAAGTAAGGCTAGAAAATATGGGGAGGTAGGTAATACGTTTTCATTAGGGAAAATGAAAAATTGCACTTCGTAGCTACATAATAGCGTTTATATTAAACTCCCAGGAGAGTGTAATTAGTCGCTCTAGAGAATTACTAACTTAATTACCTCCATTTTAACTTCTTGAAAATATTCTATTATATATGGGCTTCTTTCGGAAGAACGTAACTTCGAAAAAAAGAAAAAGAAAAAAAAATAAATAAATAAAAAGAAAAAAAGAAACAAAATGATTGATCGAACTGTAGGAGAATTAATACCACATCGTTTAATATTTTATCTCTTCTGTAAAATTTCAATGTAATTATTTCTAATCAAATTGGCTTTCCTCCAGTATCAGTGACGCTGTAGAGGGAAAAAATACGGAAATATTACATCACAGTGGGTCGCAAATTAAACGGAACATTAAACGTAGAAGTTAGTCGGACAATCAAACTAATTCGTTTTTTCGTCTATTACGAAATTCCATTTCTAAAGTCTAAAGGACGAAAAAGAAATCTCTCTCTCTCTCTCTCTCTCTCTCTCTCTCGTATGAGAGATAGAGAGAAGGAATATTGAAAGGAAAGAGAGCGAAAAGAAGCAAAGGGGTAGAAGATGCGACGTGAAGACGATTAATCTTTATTACGGGAACGAGACTCGTTTTACAGACTTACATAAACGTCGTTTAAGATTCCTCTTGTAGAAAGAGATGAAGAGAAGGGGGGACAAAAAAGAAGAAGAAGAAGAAGGAAAAGAAGAAGGGATGAGTTTTACGAACATCACGACGATGCAGCTAACCGATAAAGTATGCACATAGAAAAGCAGCACCACTCAACTCGCTCCTCGAACTTTTACGCGTTCTTCAGTCGTACATCACGCATTTACTTTGAAGAAGAAAAGAAGAAGAAGAAAAAGAAGAAGAAGAAGATGAAGATGAAGAAGAAGAAGAAGAAGATGAAGAAGAAGAAGAAGAAGAAGATGAAGATGAAAAAGAAATAGAAAAGAGAAGATAAGAGTAAACGATACGGAAGCTTACGAAAGAAAAAAATTTTTAAATCAAAACATAACAGTTTTTACTCTAAACGTATGCAGTTATCATTGAATACGTCGTACTTGATAAGCTTTGTTATAATATAAAAGAATAAGAAAAATTAAAGATCCTAAAGACGTTGCTCGTTCAACGATCATTTATAAAATTCATCATCAAAATTATATTGTTTCATTTTCTTTTCAATATCTAAGATATCTAGAAAAATAAATATTCAGTTAGGTGAATTATAGTGATCTAACATCGTTAGATCGTGCGTGTGTAACTTTCGCCAAATGGAAATTCACTTTACCAAACGGCAACGGCAAAGATGCGAAGCAAAGTTCGCACTGTTTTCGCTGTAGCTTAGCTGACATCTACTACTTTAGAACCTTTGCCGAGGAAAAGAGTAAGAAAAGCGAAGATTGAACGGAGGTTGCATGAGCTCGTTTTAAAGAAATTGAATTCCGTTTTTGAAGGACGGAGGGTTGATACTCTACCGCTTTCGTTTCAAGTAAGTATGTACATTCTCTCTCTTTCTCTCTCTAGTATAGCGAAGAACAAAGAGAAATGACTATCCTCGAAACATTCTGTCATAACACGACATCATAATACATATCTCGTTCTTGTTTCGCCAAGAAAAATCTTTCATAACAGATTCGTTTTACGATTGGCTATAGGATATAGGGCTTTCTTTTTTTTTTTTTTTGTTTTTTTGTTTCTAACTCATTTAATATATATATATATATATATATATATATATATATATATATATATATATATATATATAGAGAGAGAGAGAGAGAGAGAGAGAGAGAGAGAGAGAAAGAAAGAAGTAATATATGAGGATAGCATAATAAATTACACGTTTTCAAATTAATGACAAAATTGGCACGAAGTGTTTAAAAAGTAAATTATATTCTTTTAAAATTCCTTATAATGGAAACCCAGTGATGTATGACGTAATAGTGATTAATAGAGAAAGAGAGAAAGAGAAAGAGAGAGAGAGAGAGAGAGAGAGAGAGAGAGAAAGAGAGAAAGAACGAAAAAATTATTTCGACTTTATATAATAGTAGAAAGAAGACGAAACAAAGAGAAGGAATAGGAGGTAAGCTTTTTCGTATAAACGGCTTCACTATTGTGTTCTGTATACGCTGGATAGAAAAGACAAACACGGCATGTAATTTACAGGCAGTGTTTGCTTGAAAACTCAAACTGGACCACGTGGAACGTATGCAGAAGCCAACTTTGTTCTCTACTCGCTCATGTTATTCCTCTGAAAACGAATACGCAAAGTAATTTATACGTGTGTTTGCTCAAAAATTCCATTAGTCCAATAAAACGACCGAGGTCACGCATTGCATTCATACAAAACACAGAGGCGTTTTTTCATATTTATTAATTAATACCCGTTTACGTGGCGACCTGTCATAGCGTAAAACGAAAGACTTAGACGATTTCGAATTAAATTGTGCTACTTTTATGTGAAAATTTGAATTTGCGTACTCTGTACATTTAACTCTTTCTATTAGCCATAGTTGTGACATTTCATATTTATAATCGAAAAAAATAAAAAAAGAAAAGGAAAATTTATCTACTGATATATATATATATATATATATATATATATATATATATATATATATATATATACATACATATCTACTAATATAAAATAAAATATATTTGTATAAAAGAATAGTCTTTGTAGTCTGTTAATATCTATGTACTCACTTATTCATCGTGTCGTACAAATATAATCATTTACAGAAATAACAAATAAAGAGAGAAAGAGAGAGAGAGAGAGAGAGAGAGAGACTATTGAGTTGTTTATATACAAAAAAGAAAAACAAAAAAAAATTGTTATTTATTACAATATCACTTGATTCAAGTGACATATAACAGATCACAATCACAACGAACTTTTCGAAAATTGTTCTTAACGAAATATCTGGCGCAATGATTTGCCGATTGCAAGAAAGTAATAAAGCTAAGCAAAAAGATAACGTCAAAAGGATAGGTGCATTATAGAAGCCGAATTAACGTTACTACCGTACATAATCTCACGGAATGCTACACACCGTAACAAAGAGTCAACCAAGTTTCCCCATGAAAGTTAAGAAACTTTAGTTATTACTAGAGCTCCGAAGCGGAGATTCGTATTTAATGGCACCTAAAACGGCCATAGCTACGTCCGTAGCAACGTCCGACGCTTTTCCAACCGAAAACTTCGACGTTCTTCGCAATTAAATTTTCCGCATTTTCCATTCTCCAACGGCTCGTACAGCTTAAGGGAAAGAGAAGAGGCCGAGAACGGTCGTCGGCCTCTAACACGATGCATTTCTACGAGTCCTCTCTTTGAAATTCATTGAAAATTCTTCGTGTAAATGCCAAAATTAACTCGGCAACAGAAAGCTACCTACTGTCCCGTTATGAATTTTAAAGGTTAACTGTTCCTCTCATAATATGAATATTCAGTTTATATAGTAGTTTATAAACGAATGTCCTTCCAAAGGCTAAAACTATCCTACGCTCGTATTAACGTAAGAAGACAAATTCAAATGCGGAAGAATATAATGAAGCCTTATTGCGCGATATATTTTCATTTCCATATCTATATTAATTTATGCAAACGACCTTGGTTTCGTTACGGATAAAAGATGAAAAAAAAAAAACAAATAAACAAAGAAAGAAAGAGATTGTATTATCTATGCATTTCGATGTCACTATTGCGAATCGAAATACGGAAGTATAAATATTTTATACGCAATAAATAGTTCATATTACACTATAATTTTCGATTTGTATCATTCAATTTTTGATTTTATTCAAATTACTCGGTGATTCGTACATTGATGCCTAGTACGAAATTTTTCGTTTCGTTTCGAATCGTATTTACGTTTAGTTTAATGGAGATTTAAAACGATGTGGGATGGAAAAGTTCGTTTCGAAATCGAGTATCATCGAGTTTTTAATCCCTGTTTCTATCAGGCTGAGATTACCATGATGAAAAATATTTAAAAATATTAAAATAAAAAAAACAAATATATATATAAAATAAAATAAAACAATAAAATGAAAAAAGAAAAAGTAAAAGAAAAATAAAAGACATAACATGCGAATGTGTGTGTGTATTAAACACATTTGATTAGTATTAATTATAACAATATTAATACGTAATAAATTATATTAATTAATACATTTTTCAATTTGTAAAGAGAAACAAAATGAATTAAAATCTTTTAAGAAATTAATGAAACTTAAAATATTCGACGGTAGAGAAAAATATAACATGTAATTAAAAATGTAATTAAAAATATTAGAATGCTGTTGAATGTTAAAAACAAAAGAAACAAAAAAAAGAGGGAAAAAAAGAAATAGATATTTTATCCTAGATTCTTATATAAATGGAACATGTTCTCTTGTCGAGTATGAGATTATTTTAATGCATACACGAAATTTGTTATCTGTTTTTGAGTGAAATAGAAAGAAGAAAGAAAGAATGAAAGAGAAAAGAGTGTAACGCGAGCGCTCTTCTATGAATGCATTTTATATCCCACTTCTTAGACCACCAAAGCCTTTCTTGTCATACCTCTATTTTTACCCTCGACGCTTGCACTATCATTATTTTCTCTATTCTCTTTTTATTACAGGTGAGTAGTATCGCGAACGCCTAGTTATAAAAGGATAGAAAGGTAGCAGGAGCGAGAACGAAAAAGAGAACGAGAACGAGAGAAAAAGAGTGAGAGATAGAAATCTAACAACATCACGACGATACTCGACGATCTGAATAAGCAAGGAAAGCAAATTATACGAATCAACTGACGCACGTCAAAAGTGATCTCTTACAAAGTGAGTATGAATGAAATGACTTAACCTAAACAAAAAAAAAGAATAAAAAAAGAAGATGTTAAAAGTAAAACAGATTAGAAAATTAACAAAAATATTATCGAACGATATGCTACTTCTAATACGAAAAGATATTGTGATCCGTGATCTACATAAATATTATCTTTGTTCTTGTAAAACTCCCGTCAATGATTGAACCATTCATAACTTTCATGTCCTTCGGTTGATATACAGTTATTCTCATAAATATAGGGATATCGTAATGATTGCAAAATTATCGCTTCATATATTTATTTATTATGTGTTTACCGCATTTATTTTGTTGTAATATATTAAGTTTTAATCAAAATTAAACATAGTTTTGGGATCTCAAAAATATTCGAGCACCTAATAGATCATAGCTATTTAATAATATATAAACTAAATTGTAATAATTTTTTAATATTTTGTTGATTGTCCCTTTTTGCCTATTTACTTTTCCTAAACACGTGGACATATTAGAAATTATTTTTTCTAAATAATTATGCGATATGCGTTTCCACTCTTCTATTAAACGAGCTTTCAAATGTTCTTTCATTTTTATCAGCGTTATTCTAATATTCAATAAATCACATAGGTTTTCTATAGGACTTAAGTTTATAGAACTTAAGTGACTGTAGAGAAGAATGTAACATTTTGGGATAATTATATTACAAATATTCTTGAATGATCCGAAATTGAATCATTGTCCTGATAAAACATAAAACTATCATTTATATCCATTTTTACTTTACTGTGTTAAATTTTCTTTTAAAATGTTTAAATATTTATTTTTATCCAAAATATCTTCGATATCTTCCCAACAGCTGAGATACTGTCCCGTATCATCAACCCTCAACATGACCACCGTCATGTTGTAGAATTGCTTAAAGATTCTTTCTTTCGAATTGTATGTTAATTGTACTTTTTGCCACACTAATTTTCGTCTGTTGCATCCAGATATCTCAAACTTACTTTCGTCGGCAAAAATTATCGTCGTTCTACCAGATTTTTTTCTTTTGAAAGAAATTCTTTTGCAAATGTCATTCATTTCTTTCGATTCATTTCATTTATGAATGCCTTTTTTCGAGTTACCCTTGCATGATTAACCACCTTTATAACAATACTCGACGAATTGTACTAACATGCACTTTCTTTCCACTCTCTTCGAATAATTCTACAGTTAATCTTGGAGCACTTAATTCAAGATTATTCTTCACTTTTCGTAGAATTCTACTCTCCTCGCGTAAATCAAGTAGTTTTGGTTGTCCTTTTTGCGGGATAAATCCTATCTTCTTTAGTGTATCTATTGTATAATTGCCCCAAAGTGTTACATCCTCCTCCACAGTCATCAGATTTAAATCTCATAAAAAACCTATGGGATTTATTGCATCGTAACATTAGAATAACGCCAATAAAAACGAAAGAACATTTGAAAGCTCGTTTAATAGAAGATAGGGAAAGCATGTAGCATAATTATTTAGAAAAAATAATTTCTAATATGGCCACGTGTTTAGAAAAAGTAATTAGACAAAAGCGACAAACAACAAAATATAAAGAATATTGTTATAATTTAGTTTATGTATTATTAAATAGCTATGACCTATTAACTGCCCGAATATTTTTGAGACTCTAAAACTGTGTTTAATTTTGATTAAAATTTAATATATCCAACAACAATAAAAAATAAAGTATATATTTTTGTACGTATATGTAATGGAATAGAAGTAGAAGTACTTTAAGATATAATATTACAACAAAATAAATTCAGTAAACACATGATAAATAAGTATATGAAGCGATAATTTTACAATCATTAAGGTGTACGAATATTTATGCGAGTAACTGTAAATGTAAACATAGTTGGTAAAATTTCACATTTTATTGAAATCCAAATCTAGTACAGATGGGCGACTTTATTTACACTCTTAATGATAAATTAATAAATCTCAATGTATACCGATCAAATAATCAACGAAAATAGAATGGACAGTTTTTAATTTATTTTTATTTTATGTTTTCATCAGTTCCTAATTTTGAGAAACGTAAAATCAAACGAGGGATAGGAAAGAAAAGAAAAGAAGAAAAACGATAGAAAGGAAAAAAAGAAGTACGGATCATCGAACAGAACCTTTCGTTCAACGTTAAAGGAAAATTCGTCAGTGGTTCGTACAGAAAGTTTACGGTGAAATTTTCGGCTCCTTCTCCAAGATGGCTTCTTTGCTTTTATCTCTTCTTCACGGTCGGACTCTTCTCGACTAGCCTTGAAAATCTCTTGAAGGTAGGAACGAGTGGATGCTGGCGATGCTATACAATCGGAGAATTCGCTGACTTTTTCTCTCTCTTCCTTTCTCTCTCTCTCTCTCTCTCTCTCTCTCTCTCTCTCTCTTTCTCTCTTTCTTTGATCCGTTTTACCACTTTGAACGGTTCTCGACGCGTAAAGCCGTCAGAAGTCTGTGTACGAGAATAAAACGTATATGCGTAAGCTTAGGTGTGTAGGTACATTGAAGGTATGTAAGGGTGAAAGTTACAGCGTCTGTATCGGAGCTAATTCGATTCGATAAGGGATAACGGACCGATTACCGGAGGTAACGAGGCTCGCAGATTCTCTGCTTTTATCGTTCGTTCTTCACTTACTTTTCTCTTTATCTCTTTCTACCATTTCTCTTGTTTCCTTCTCTTTCCTTCTCATCATTCCATTTCATCTTTTTTTCACTTTTCCTGACCTTCAATCCTTTCGTCTTCCTCTCTCTCTCTCTCTCTCTCTCTCTCTCTCTCTCTCTCTTTCTTCTCGTTAACTTCTTCTTTCTTTTTCCATTTATTTCACATACTACATAAAATTAAATGTATAAGCACATATTATTGAAAAAGAAAAATTTCTAAAGAAAAATATCTTTGATTCGGTATAACTAATATAATAATCGTACGATCTTTCGTTTTAAGATTATATTTAAAAAGATTATATTCTAAAAAAATGAAGTTTAACGATATGTCTTTAAATGAAGCATAATTTGTTTTCTATGCTGATAAGTCGAGACAAATTCTAAATTTCTACTAAATCTCATTTACCATGGTTTAATCGATACTACGGATCTATTTACGTCGGGACTTAATTTCGTAATAATTTATTATTATGAACGATATTATCTATCTATCAAGCCTATATAAGTTTTATATACAACCACTAGGAATATATATATATATATATATATATATATATATATATATATATATATATATATATATATATAGTGTTTCTTTTCATTCGTTGACTCCACGTGGGAGTCAAAGCATACCGGAATGTAGTAGGGTTTCCCAATTACTCCCTGTATACCGTGTTCTTATATCTTCTATAAAAGGCACCGAAGAAAAGCTGATAGTATGCTCTCTTGTAATATTGCGTGCCACTCTCTTTTCCTGCTTTAGAAGGAAAATGAAATCACAACTCGAGCAATCCCTGGGTATTTTCTTTCCCCTCGTATGCCTAGGAAAATTTTCCTCCTTTTCCTTTTCTTTCTAATTTTTCTGTTTTTTCTTTTTTTTCGTCTTTTTTCCTTTCCTTTCATTTCTTTTCTTTTCTTTTTTATTGACGAACCAGGCAATATTTCTTTTTTCACGATAAGTTTCATGATTTTGTGAACGTTAAAAAATAAATATAACGAACACGAAAATCAAGCTTTTCTCGGGATAAACGATGTCTGCGTCAGCTTATTAGTTGCTCGTATTATTTAAAAGCTTCGGAAGAATGACCAAAGTAAAAAAAAAAAGAAAAAACAAATAAATAAATAGAAAAGAAAAAATGAAAAAATAAATTTAAAGAGAAAGAAGTAAGAGAAATAAAAAGAAGAAGAAAAAGAAGGAAAAGTAGAAAAAGAAGAAGAAAAAGAAGAAGAAGAAGAAGAAAGGAAGAAGAAGAAGAAAGGATGAAGAAGAAGAAAAGAAGAAGAAGAAGAAAAAAAGGAGAAGAAGTAAAAGTAAAAGAAGAAGGTAGATAACGACGTAATCGATCTTTCGTCTTGCCACGTGCCTCCGCCGTACAAATAAAATTCTACTTGAGCTCTTTATCTTCACTATAGGTCTTCTTTTCGACAATGGAAGAAAAAGCTAGAGAGAGAGAGAGAGAGAGAAGGAGAGGGAGAGAGAGAGCTTAAGCAGGCAGAAAGCTCAAACAAGTTCTTTAGAATCTCGTTCCCTTAAGGATAATTCATCGAAATCGAGAGCGAAAAAAAAGGGGACGAGACAAATAATCTGATGATGAATCGAACGTTTCAAAAAAGTCAGATCTAAGCTCGTTCATGTATTACACAGACATTTTTCGCGAATTCGTATGATTTCGTTCGCGTATTTCCCAGGAGAGAAAAATAGAGATTGAAAAAAAGAAAAAGAAATAAAAAAAGATAAAGAGAGAGAGAGAGAGAGGAAGAGAGTGGAAGAAGGTAGATGTGGCGATCCTACACGTTCAGAGAAAAACGTTCGATTCAGGCATGATCAGCGAAGTGCGCATAATCCCTAACGACGGTAATAGAATCACGTAACCATTTCTAACGTCTTGGCCTGTGCATCGTCCCTAGAGTGTACATACCCCATCCGCCATTCTACTATCTTGTATATATCTATATATGTATCTATGTATGTATATATGTATGTGTATATGTATGTATGTATGTACATATGTATGTACTAAGGAATTCTCCAAACGACGTTATTACGATCATGCTTGAATGCTAGAACCTTATCGATTTTTCGCAAATTTCGAACGTTCTTACGCATCGTCGAGTACGACAAAGATTCGATTCTTTCTACGAGTCAACTAGATGAAACTATAAGTTCTTGATTTTGTATTTTCTGTCTATGTCTGTCTGTCTCTCTCTCTCTCTCTCTCTCTCTCTCTCTCTCTCTCTTTCTCTCTCTCTCTCTCTCTTTCTCTTTCTCTCTCTCTTTTTCTCTCTGTCTGAGACTAAAAATTTGCCAAATCTATAATATCTTCTTTCAAAATCATTTAATCGAATATCTCTTTACGATATGCGTTTACACATGCACGTATATGAATATATACACGCTTGTATGTATATTATGGATATGAATGCAAACACATATATCACGATATGCATATCGCGTGCAATTAGACACACACATATACACATGCGCGCGCGCACGCGAACCCATGCCTGTATACTAATTCATGTGTGTTCGTATATGCAGGTAAATGGGATTATGTTATTCTATGTAGAGAGAGAGAGAGAGAGAGAGAGAGAGAGAGAGAGAGAGAGAGAGAAAGAGATAAGCATATATATATATATATATATATATAGACACGTAAGCATACATGCTTATATGCTTAGATAGTCGTGGACAGGTATGGGTTCTAATTGCGAATGTACGTAGACTCATCTCCCTCTCTCTCTCTCTCTCTCTCTCTATATATATATATATATATATATATATATATATATCCCTCTCTATCTTCCTCTTATAGAAGGTTGGTCCAGTCACAGAACAAGCATCGGCGTCGACGTCCCTCGAGCGATAGCTCCCAAATACACTTAAGACTTAATTGAATTCCGACCACCAGTAAGTTCGGGCCATCGTTACTCTCCTTGCGCTTACCTAAATCATATTGCAATTTATGAAGAGAAAAGGGAGCACGATTCATAAGATGATCCAGAAATTTTCCAGCGGTGTTCAAAAGAAGAAAAAGAAAGAATAAGATAGGGAGAAAGAGAGAAAGAGAGAAAAAGAGAAAGAGAGATAGAAAGAGAAAGAGAAAGAGAGATAGAAAGAGAAAGAGAGAGAGAATAATAAAAAGAAAAAAGAATCTATATAAAAGTAAAAAAGAAAAGCTTATTTTATAATATATCGATCCATTCAATACAGCTATTTTTCGAAAGGATTAATTCGTGATGAACGTATTCACGAAGCGAGATTAATTCAACGAAAATCACGATTTAATGAGAGAAATTTTTTATAAACCTTAAAAACAAAAATTTGTAGATTTTTTCGAATACTCCAATATCCAAATTCAAGTCGTGCATTTTCCTTAGTGGATTCGTATTTCGAAATAAGCGCATTAAATGCAACTTTTCGATCTTTTATTTGATTTTTGCGAACCATGAGGCAATGAGTAGATAATGAATAAATGTCTACACTGATCAAATGGACATTATCGAAATGAACGAGTAAAACTAAAAAAAGAAAGATAAAGAGAAAGAGAAAGAAAGAGAAAACCGCCTACAATTGGTTTTAATCACTTTACATTTGCGTAACACGCTCTGAAAGAAATCCCCTTTTATTTAGAAGTGACGTTTCAACGTTTTAAAGCAATTAATAAATATTCTCTCGACGGCAAATAAATATTATTCCGCATTTCAATGGGAAAGCTTTCTCGGATACGTCTCTTTAAATTAAATTAAAAGTTATTCGTCAGTAGTAGATGACTCTTTTAATAACGAACAAAAATTTATATGTTCAGTTCCTGTTTTCTCTTTATACTGTACTTTTTGTTTGTCTATTTACTTTTTCCTTTTTTCTTGTTTTTCTCTACTTTTTCTATCGACAACGTGTTCGTTACGATCGAAACGAAAAGTAAATTTCCTTTGTGGACTATCATTCACCGACATACATACCTCCGTTTCAACTAATGTTATAATAATTATGAATTATTTAAAAAAGTTATGATAATTCACAAAGGGGAAAAAGGAATATCATATAAAACATTTATCCTCTACTTTCTACAAATCGTATTTGCATTACCACATAGACGAACGCATTTGCAAATCCTTTGATAAAACGGAACGACAGGCTTTTGGCGAAAACGAAAATCAGCTCTCAGGGTCTCAATCCTTATCACTACGATTCTCTTCGATTCATTTTTCACCAATAGTTACGATCAGTGACCCGCCGGAAGATCGATGAATGGAATTCGTAGAAAGTTGAGAACCGAAGCTAGCTCTTATCCACTCATGCTTCATTCTCCTTTCTCTCTCTTTCTCTCTCTCTCTCTCCTGTGATCCTTCTTTTTCCCTCATCCGTGTTCGCAAACACACACACACACACATATATATATATATGTACAGCATACTAAGAGAAGAATCTTTTGCGAATTTAAAGAGAAGGGAAACGTCTAACAAATGATCCACCGAGAAAAAATTTTCCCGCCACGAACCAAGATTCTTTTTTCGTAAATTTTCAAACCTACCAGCAGCTTTCTATTCTTTCTCTTTTTCTTCTCTCTTTTTCTCTTCTTTACTTTTCCTACCTTCTTCTTCTTCCTTTTCTTCTTCTTCATCATCATTATTATCATCAACATCATCAACTTTCTCTTTTTTATTCATTCACATGACATGAAAAACGAACGAACGAATAAAAGAAAAACCCTTTTTTTTTTTACTGAGGCATTCTATCAAAGCTTTCAATGAGACCACGGATTTCAGTCTGTCTCGATTAAAGAACGAAAAGAAGGATGGAAGGAATATCGCGGAAGGAAGGGTGCGCAGCCCCTTCTTACTTAAGTACCTTCCGGTTGGCACCCTCTCCTTTACCAAAGTAAAATACTCTTCCTCCGACGAGATGGCCTAACTCTTTCCTCCACGCCCCTCGAAAACCACGGAGTAACACCTTGCATTCATTGGCCGGATAAAGCGAGGAGTAAAACAAATCTAAAGGGTAGAAGGTCGAGAGAAAGTGGATATTTTCTTCTTAACGTTCTTGGATGAAACGTAGATCGTTTTCTTGGATGAATTTTCCTCTCGTTAGCAAATCTTCTCTTTGCGATAAAAGTCAAGAAGAAGAAGAAGAAGAAGAAGAAGAAAAAGGATGAGGAGGAAGTCGAAAGATTATCGCCTGACTTAATTGAAATCTTCAACGGTACCGGATCGTTTCTGTCTCTTCATCTATGACGTATTAATTACTGAGAATTTAATCGCTCTCATTCGGGCCAGACGCAGGACCAATCGATAGTTATCGTCGAACATTGAAGATCACTGCTACAGAATCTTCGATGTTCTTCCGATCGTGTCGAATCTTCCAATAAATCAGCATCGTTCAACTATGAAAAAAAGAAAAAAAAAGGAGAACGACCGTCTTACGAGCCTCTTGCGGCAATTTTTCCCATTCTTATTCGTTCTCCCGTTCTCTTAATCATCACATTCCTTATCTTTTGCTATTCCGATTGATTTATCTAATTAAAATATCATCTGGACATTTATTAAATTCAACATTTCAAACAGACGAGACGTAACGAGGTTTTCTTTTTTTCTTTTTCTTTTTCTTTTTCTTTTTCTTTTTTTTTCTTTACAATAATATTCATAACACGTATACGTAGAGAGATCAAATTTTAATTATTTGCATTAATCATTATCACTCATGATTTGTAATATTTTAATATTTCCAATATTTCATTGGAAATAATTTACATAATTTCGTTATTTTTATTTAATTTTATTTAATGATCATTGAAATAATATCCATCAAATATATATTCTACGGTTAAAAAAAAAAAGGAAAAAAAGAGAAATAAAGAAAACAGAGATATAATAAAATTTATTATCTCATATTCAAAATGGAATGTCGAATACGATTCGATATTCATCATCATTCAAGATCATAAAATATTAAAGACGAATTTTAATTCTTTAAAATATTATAACGAAGCTGAAACGATTGTTGTTTCAACGAATAAACAATGTCATTCATCCTATATAGTGCTTATATTTCATTCGTTTACGGAACAGTATTTGATTTGAATGGTACGATTTGAATTGGATGCGATATTAATTTCAAAATCGGATTGTTCTGAATTTCGAAATTCTAAAGTACATCGAATACATAGAGCTATTCTAAATCTATTCTGTTAATTAAATTCACAGCTTTCTTAAATACTTATCAACTATATTAATTGCCTCGTTAAACGATCCTTTAATTGTTAAAATAAAAAAATAATCGTTATTATCGTACAATCTTAGGTCACACTTAATCATAAAATCAACCCGAAGTTATGATAAAGATTAAAAAAAAACAATTCATTGGAAAAGAAAATTTTTTATACATATACAATTCTCATCGAAGTAAACTATTTACGAGAATTTAAACCCTCGTATAAATGATTGCAACGTAACCCCTCTCGACGAAAAAACTCAGATCTTTCCTATCTATTCTTTTTCTTTTTCTTCTTCTTCTTCTTCTTCTTCACCTTCTTCTTCTTCTTCTTCTTCTTCCTCCTCCTTCTCATCTTTTCCTTCTTTTCCTCCTTCTTTTACATCTTTCTCTTTCTTTGCTTCTTCTCTCTCTCTCTCCTCTTCTTACCAACCTCCCTAACGACCTTCCACAAAAGAATAATACGAATCCCAGGAGGTGCTTCTGGTTTACGATCCAACTCCTTTCCCGTCTCTCACCTGGCGCATTTCCACGCCAGTTTTCCCTTTTTCTCCCATTTCCTCCACCCATGCGTTCTAGAACCGCGCCTAGCGAGCCATCCCTTCTTTCTCTCCTTTCTTTCTCTTTCTCTTTCTTTCTTTCTTTTTCTTTCTCTCCCTCTCTCTTTTACTCTCTCTTTCTCTCTCTATGGAACTGTAGCTCTAGCTCTAGTGCCAACTTGATTGTGTTTTTACATTGAAAAAGGTTCGAGGTTGAGAAGAAAGAAAAGATGTAAAAGAGAAACTAAAAGAGAAAGAGAGAAAGAGATAGAAAGGATGGTAAACATTGGACACTCTTATCATTACATTTACCTACTTTCCTTCCTTTTCTTTCTCGTCATTCATATAACCCCTATAAATTCGACACAAATGTTAACAACAACGACGACTAAAGTAACAGCTCAACGAGCATCCTTATTGTCGTTTCATTATAAGTACTATTTTCTAAAGGCAATGGTCGACAGTAAACAAGGGGCTAATATTCAGGGAGGAAACGAATTTAAGTATTACGTGCAACACTGACTAGTTTCATTTGTTTCAACGAAATCGAACAGCTGCGTGATCGTTTCGTTAGAACATTCCTCTGATAGGTTTAAGGGAAAAGGCCTATGAAAACTTTACGGCACGACTTTCCGATTGGACTTCATATCCTACCTCCGAACTTTTCATTCCCTTCTATTCTCTTTACCTTGGGTTTTATCGTCGCTCGTTTCCGCTATCCCCTTTTTCTACTACGATTGAAATAATCCATTGACATTTAAGTGTACCGTCATTGAAAGAACATTTCTATACGGGAAATAAAAATTATTTTTTATCGAGCTAGTAATAAAATACATTTGATTTTGATGTTACAACAAAGAATATTATCAATTTAATTTATGACATATACTGCCGTAATATCTACGAAACAAATAATATCAAATAAATGAAATGAAAAAGAAACATTATCGCGATGAATGATAAAAAAAAAAAAAAGAAAAACACTCGCGGAAAATTGAAAAAGTATCGATCGAAACCTCGATTCGCATTCACCACAGTAATTTTGTTCGATTGGACAATCTTTTAATCGAACATTACACATTCAAAAGTTCGAAATGTAACGAAAGAGAATCTTTTGGAATTTGTTTTGATGTTTCGTTACGATTAAAAAACATAAAAAAATACTACTCGCGAAAAATTGAGAATATATCGATGAAAACCTCAATTAATATTCACCACAATGATTTTGTTCGATTAAACAATCTCTTAATCCGTAAACTATCCATTCGAAAGTTCGAAGTGTAACGAGAGGGCATCTTTTTGATTCTCTCTTTCGGTGTCTCGTCGAGTAGGTAACACTATAGAAGCGACGATATCGCGCTTAAAGTCTTAAAGGCCGGTAGTATCGTCGAGGTTCGAAGGGATATCCGGTGTCCTTCTCGTCGGGAAGGAGTTGAGATACAAGTCCGATAAGTGAGAGGCGCTTAGGCGAAGCGGAACGAGGATTATCCGGAGTCCTCTCAGGAATCCCAAAGGGACGGTCTTCTATCCCCACCCCCTTTCTCTTTCTCTTTCTCTCTCTCTCTCTCTCTCTCTCTTGCTTTTTCTTCGATTTCGACCACGTCCAGAGGTAGCTTCGAGATATCAAACGTGGTAACGAGAGAGATGGAAGAAAAGAACGAACATTCGAGGAATACCATCTATATATGTGTGTGTGTGTGTGTGTCCGAGAAAAGGAAAGCCGTGACAATCGTTTGAGAGGGGTGAATAAGAGGATGGAAGATAGAAAAGGAATCTTCAGATAGATTACACTGAGAATACACTGTCGATCGTCGAATCGTCGCCTACCAGCCGGCGATCTCTTTCCTTTTCACATTTATCTATCCATTTGTCTAATTCCCTTGGTTTTATCATTCGACTATCTTTCCTTCCAAGGTAAGATCGTGAGTAGGATGGTAATAAAATGATCCGATCTCTTTTCCCCCTTTTTTCTTTGTCCCTTTGCTGATAACCAGAGAGTATAATACTGATATTCTTTGCGATTTCTTTATGAGTACAATCGTATCTATTTTCTCGATCAGTTTTTTTTTTTTTTTTTTTTTTTTATTTTAATCGATATAATGCATTACCCCGTGAAGAGCTCCTATAAGCTTCGCTAAAATCGATTGATGGTCTTCTCTTCTTCTTTTTTTATTTATTTTGTTTTTTTTTCTTCCTTCGTGTCTCTCTTGTTTCTTCTTTGTAGAGACAAAAGACAAAGGATATGTGTGTGTGTGTGTTGTGTATATATATATATATATATGTACAAGAGAAACCAAAAGAGAACGTGCTGAGACAGCAGCTATGTGCATTCTCTCTCTTTCTCTCTCTCCCTCTCTCTCTTTCTCTCCTCGACTCGAATTCACCACCTTGCAAATCCTTGAGTGTAAGTCTCGGAATATCCTCACCTTGCCCTCCAATATCTTTGTTCTATGTAAAACCAATGTTAAGTCAGAATCTAGGAAGATATAATTCCCTTGGCAATCCGTTTACCTACGATCTGGATTAAATATATATATATATATATTTGTGTAAATAATATAATATAATCATCCGATATCCTCTCTATTAATCTAAGCAATGTAAAAATGAACAAAATTATTAATAAACGTAAAAATCACTGAGTTCTTTTATGAACTTGTACATTAATCAAATTTTCTCGTTTAATTAAATTTTTATTTGATGCTTTTTAATAGATATTTATTAAACGTGAAAAAAAAAAGAAAAAAGAGAGAAAAATAATGTATTTATTACGACGTAAGATTTACATTTCTATCAATGAATAGATTAGATTTCTAAAAAAAAATCGTTGAAACTTAGCGGTTGATGTTACCGAAGAAAGCGTTAGATTAATTAAACGTAGGGAAGGAAAATTGAGGGCAGGAGTAACGTATCGTCGGACCGAAAAAAGGAAAAACAACATCGGCAGCCGATAAAAGAGCGTTTCTTACAAAAACGAGAGAGGCTAGGTTAATGGATTCACTGGCCGGTTCTAGTTTACTATCGAAATATCCACCCCTTCAATATATCGCGTCTTTGGCACGTTGGCGATTGGTAAGCGAGCCTGCTCGACCTTGCACGATGTGTGTAGCCGAGCTCGGTGGTTCCACCACGTAAAAGTCAAAGCGATTAAAGTCTTTTTGCCGTGGCCAACGTACCCTTTGCATGGATAATTGCGCGACTAAAGCACGCGAGGTTTAACGAGACGGGTGTCAAAAAGAAGAGTTAAGCGAAAAAGGTTAAAGGCGAATTAAGTAAAGGAGAAAAGAAGGAGATAGGGAGACAGTGTAAAATAAAGAGAGATAGAGAGAGAAAGAGAGAGAAAGAGAGAGAGAGAGAGAGAGAGATGAGCCCATACGATTTGTGTTCTTTCAGCGGACGGACTTGCTGAAAAATGTGCAAAAAAGAAATAGCTAGATGTTCGCTTAATTTCAAGCGTACCCCCTTCCTGCTTTTACCCGAGCTCCGGTAATTGCGTCTGTGTGAGTGTTCGAATGAACACGATTGGTCAATTTCTTCCAACCGACCAACGATCCAGCCAACGTTGGTTCGTTTCTAACACATGCCTTAACAACCATTTCGAATTTATCGTCCTCGATCGGAACGATTTTATCGGATTGCGTGTATATTTATAGGGGAAAAAATATTTCTTTTTTTTTTTTTTTTTTTTAAATAAAAACTTTGCCCGAGCAAAACTATTAAATTTCATCGAGTACGCGTTTGTCCGTCCGATATATGTATTGATTTAAAAAAAGGGGTAAATAATACAATACTTTTACTTCTCTTTATTTCTTCGTGTAATGAAAATCAGACAAAAGAGTTCGAATCGAGGAACTAATAGAAAAGGGAGGTGGAGTAATATAGTCTCGAAGGTTTCGAATAGACGACGATGATGATGAAAAAAACGACAACGGAGATAATCGAGAACACTTCGTCATCGCGACGACACTCGCTACTCTCTTTTTCAGTTCTGTCTTATTCTTGTCCGTATTTCTCTCTCTTTCTCTCTCTCTCTCTCTCTCTCCCTATTTCTTTTCCGATTGGTGACAGGAAGCGAACGTTTACTTTCCAGCGAAGAAACGTGAACGGTTTCGTAAGTTTGCGTTTGACGATTTCGCTTTATTCAACAGAATGAAAAAGAGGAGAGAAAGAGGAAGAGAAGAAGAAAGAGAGAAAGGGAGAGAGAGGAAATAAGAATAAAAAAAAAGAAGACGGACGAAGAAGAAACATTGGACGTTAGCTCCCTCGAAAGAAGCTTTCCTTTGTTTCTTTCAATCTTTCCTATCGTTCTCTTTCATTTCTTCAATCCCTGTTATCCTCCTACCCTATTCTGTCTCTCTCTCTCTCTCTCTCTTTCTTTCTTAAACTTTCTCTTTCTCTTATTCTCGCTTGTACGCTCTTGTTATTTTCAGCTGCGCTTTTCAAGCTTTGTTAACAGCTACGTGTTCCTATTCGGTTTCGTAATCGCAAAGGAAAAGCTGAACATCAGCCAATGCTTCTCTCTCTCTCTTTCTTTCTCTTTCTCTATTCCTATCACTCTTGTTTTTTTCTCCTTTTCTTTTCTATTTCCTTTGCACGTAACCGCATAATGCCTATCATTGTTTCGTTCTAATTATAAGAAATCGTTACTGAAGGGAACTCTAGTAAAGCTTTTAGAGGTCTATAAGCGTCACGCGTTATCATATAATCTCGAATAAAGCTTAGAAGCTAGTATAAGCCTCAGCTATTATCTTAATATCTACCCAGCCGTGCTTTGGCTTATGTACCATTCTCTTCTATTCGGTTTTCGAGTACCCGAATATTTTCGCGTTTAAACGTTTCATGCCGAATTATACATCACTATTTTAAGACCTTTGCTGAAAACGCGGAAAATTTTCATTTCATTTCGAATGCGATCACTTATATATAATATTGTTATATCAATCTCAAATAATTTTGAAAATATTGTAATATTTTTTAATATGTATACTTAGATCAAACAATTTAGAGATCTTCATCTTTTGAAAAGGATCAATTCTACCCTCTATCAACATTACGAAATTATTATTCTATTTGATATATGTATATATGAATTAATTAATTATGATAATATTGTACGAATCTTCGTTAATTAAATCTTAAAGAAAAAATTAAAAAAAGAAAAAAAAAGAGGAAAAAAAAATAATGTTCTCGATGGTCGACCATATTAAAATATAAAAGGAAATATTATAATTTCAATTTGAAAATGACCGAGATCAATTTTTAAAATGAAACAATTTCTACCTTCTCTCACAAATTTCCCTAAAGTTTGTCCTAATGACATCGAAAGAACTAGACCGTAGGATCGTCGATGAGAATCCGAGTAAATGATGCAAAAACTGAAGTTGCCCAGATACGGATTAGCATCGTAGTCCTTGGCATTGCTTACTGTGTTTCCTCCTGGTTGTCGTCTTTTCGTATGCAAGTCTTCTTGGATAGCCGCTCTTATTAAGATACCATACCAAGGTACGAGACTGGATCGCATTACATGGTTTCAGCTCATTAACTGGATGCATCCCAACTTTCCTTGGCATCTCGACGAAAGTTCACCGGGAACGTAACCACCGTCACCGAATCATCTCTCTTCTCTGTCTAACCGTATCACGAAATACCTATATTTTGAACAAACTTGAGTTTGTGCGCGCATTTGTATGTGCATGCGTATACATGTACCAATGTATGAAAAAGAAAAAGAGATAAGGGATACTTAAACATGATACTATTATCATCATACTTTTTAATAGATTAATGTTAACGTTGATAACATCAAAATTGTTGATTTTATCTTTTCTAACTATTACAGATGGATATACATTTAATTATGATTTTTCTTAATAACGAACGAACAATAAAATATATGTCTTGATGATGAACATTATGAAAAATAAAAGGAATAAAGAAAAAAAAAAACAACATTAAAAAAGAAAAAAAAAAGAAAAAAGAAACGGATGAAAAATGCGAGATATACCTAGAGGGAAAGCGAAAGATCGCAAGAAAGAAAGACGTGCTCTTAATGCGGCATCGAAACAAAAATAAAAAGAGAGAGAGGGTAAGAGAGTCAAGATAAAAAAGCGCGTAAATCGGTTCGTTCGCTTCGGTTGGTTTGCCATACCAACGTAAAAACGTCCAAGAAGTCCCTATTACATTCCCTTCCTCTCTTCCCACTACCATCACCCCCCAGCCGAAACTTCCTTCCAATGAGACTCCTTTTCTCGCGTTTTTTCTTTCTCTTTCGCTCTTTACCTCCCACGCGTTCATCGTGTTTGCTCCAACTGCTCATCTTTTCGATAGTCAAGAGAAATCTGTAAGAGCGTACTACAAATATCGTGCGTGACGACGGCGAAACCGCTCATTAGTTCCGGAGAATTCGTCTTTCCACTCTCTAATTATCTACCAACCTACACTCGCATAGCATTCGGCTATTAACGCCGAGACTCTTTCTCTTTCTCTTTATCTTTCTCTCTTTCTTTCGTTTTCTTTTTTTGTCTTTGTTTTTCCTTTTTCTATTTTTTTTCTTTTTTTTTTTTTTTTAATTCCACTGTAGAAATCTGCCAAGAGTTTCAGACCTTTAACTGTGTCGTTAGCTTTCCCCTTTTTCTCGACTATTCACCTCATATTTTGATCATTTAAAAGTATACCCGATCAACCGTCCATAAGTTGTAAAGTTTTATTTCTTACGAAAGAAATATCTCATCAATCAATTGTTCAGGACTTTTGTATAATCGAAAAAAAAACAAAGGAAAAAAAAAAAGGAAAGTAGAAAAATATCGTGATTTATTGTAGATCTTAAATATTTCATTAAAAGAAGAATGCAACTAAAATGCAATAGAACATTCGTTAGAAGAAAAGTATCCTTTCTAATCTCGAAAAACGTAAAATAACTGACTGATCTTTATATTAACTCGATTTATATATATATATATATATATATATATATATATATATATATATATATCTTCTACTGCATTTAAGATACGATCTATATTCCAGGATGGAAATAATCGCATATCCGCGACTTCTTCTTCTTCTTCTTTTTCTTCTTCTTCTTTTTCTTCTTCTTCTTATTCTTATTCTTCTTCTTCTTATTCTTCCTCCTCAAGTGTGTCGACATTGCGGCCAAGTGTAAAGTGCATTGATGTTCTCTCTTTCTCCCTCCAATCGCTTGCAACGACGCATCGAAAGAGAATTCAATATCTGCGCATTCCCGCTGAGACTGCACGTCGTTTCGAAAGTTCTCTGCATAAATAGTTTCCCCCGGGAGGCCGTCACCCCATATCCGAGAGCAAGAGAAAGAGAGAGAGAGAGACTGAGACAGAGAGAGAAAGAGAAAGAGAGAGAAACAGGAAGAGCGGGTGAACATCGTTGTGCATCGAGTTGGCCTTTTACACATCCATGTATTTACATCCTGTGCGATTTCCAACTGTGCATTTCACTGTTTCCATCTCTTTCTCTCTCTCTCGCTCTCTATCTCTATCTATCTATCTGTCTATCTATCTATTTATCCATCTATCTCTATCTCTCTTTATGTTTCTCTCCCTCTCTCATACATGTTTTCTGTCTTTCTCCACTACTCATTACCAGTAGTCGTAATTTCATACATCTGATTTAATCCAATTTCACTCGGTCTATTTCAAAATTCATGTTGTACTCATCCCTTCTGTTAAATAACAGTCCATGTGCAACCTTAGTTATTTTAATCGTAATTTTAGTACTGCAAAGGATATTTCATAGTTATTTTCACGATAAATTTTATACACCACCTTGCAAATTGTTTTACATTATACTACTAACACATTCAA
Source organism: Vespa crabro (assembly GCF_910589235.1). Taxonomy (NCBI): domain Eukaryota; kingdom Metazoa; phylum Arthropoda; class Insecta; order Hymenoptera; family Vespidae; genus Vespa; species Vespa crabro. The sequence continues at coordinate 7,222,422 of NC_060955.1, forward strand.
ATTTTATGTTACTATTAACGAAAATATTATCTACCTTAAAATTTATGTTAATTAGGACTATGTCATTTATCTCGTTTACATGTTTGTAATGTTTGTAATGTTTTGCAATCTATCGTAAATTTTATAGAAATATTTTTGAAGAAACAACGAAGAAATATTGTTGATCGATCCATTTAAATATATCTTTACGTTCGTCTACACCGTCATATTACTAGAAGTAGTAGTATTACTACTACTACTACTGCTTTCTTGGTTTTCTTTCTTTGTTTTATTTTCTTTTCTTTTTTTTTTTCTTTCACGATTTCCATATATTATTCACTCGTTTTATCAAAATTAATAGTGATTTCATTTCACGGAACGCTCGTTTTCATCTGTAACGACGTCGACACTGTTTTACGTCGTACAGACTTCTTACGAAGTAATAGGTTGTATATATTGACGGCAGGTAGCAGCTATTACCTTGACAGTTATCGGAAACAGCAACGTAAAGTTTACTGCTAGAACGAGAAAAAGGAAAATAGAATGAGAAAGAGAAAGAGAAAGAGAAAGAAAAAGAAAGGGAGAAAGAGAGAGAGAGAAAATATCGATGTACATCGCTGAAGGAGAATTCCAATGATTTTCCGTAATCCTCGTCGAGAAAAGCTGTTTACGATTGTCGCGTCAAACGAGCTTGAATAAAACTAAAATAAGAAAAATAGTATCACATTACGAAATGTATTTTGTCGTTATATTCGTGTCTTAAACGTTTCTAAAGTAACGATATAATTCTAACGATGAGATTGACTCACTTTTATCTAATAAAAGTACTCATAAAGATTCATATAGGATAGAAGGAAGGGGGAAAAAGAGAAAGAAAGAAAGAAAAAGAGAGAGAGAGAGAGAAAGAGAAAAAAAGATAACTGCAAAGTGGGTCGTTGAGGGAGGCGGAAAAGTAATATAAGTTTGCTAGCATTGCCGCTCGAAGTAAATTTCCGCTTTTTTTTTCCCTATCCTCCCCCTTCTCCGAAGTCGATGAAAAGCTGCATTCGTGTAGAATTAATGAGAAAGTATGCGGCATTTTAAAAAGAAAAGAAGGAATAGTGTTTTCGCTATAAAACGCGACGATGATGAAGATGGAGTGGAGGAGCACTTGTTGGAAATAACTTGAAGAAAGATTTTGTTGTAAAGTATTGTAATTGCGATGAAAAAGAAAAATAGATGAGAGAAAGAGAGAGAGAGAGATAGAGAGATAGAGAGATAGATAGATAGAGAGAGAGAGAGAGAGAGAGAGAGAGAGAGAGAGAGAGAGAGTGAGGAAGAGAGAAAAAAGATACTGATAATAAAAAAGATAGTAACTTTACAAATAAATGGTAATGTATGGTAATTCGTTTTCGGTTAATTTATCTTACAACCTAGTTCCCTAACAACTTCCTAGTATAAAAGGATGTGAGTAACGATGCGATTAAAAGACACTAAACGCATGATCGTTAGAACCTTTTAATTTTCAGACCAAATCTTGATATTAGTCGACGTTATTCCTTCCGCTCAATCAAAACTCTTACGCTTATTATCTTTTCGATTGAAGAGAGAAAACATATGACCGTACTCACGTATTTCGAAGATCAATTCCAACAAAGTTAATAACTCGGTCTAAGTTTCTAAGCTCCTTGCGGCCATCCATTTGATGCGAAAGGATCGGTCGCGTGCTAGGAACTTGGCCGGCGCTAAGTTTTATACGAGCAAACTTTATCGCTTGATCAAGTTCCTTCAAAATTATTATTATGCAAACGAGGAGTATTAAGGTACACGTAACGTTACCTACCTCGATTCGAGCATTTTTCATTTTGAAGAAAAGCAAAAATAAAGGTTCACTTTAAAAAATAAAGCTCGTAAATAGTATAGAGTAACGTTTCGTACTCATACTAATTGAATATATCCTTCAGCGTACACCCAACCCTCCTGCCTATCCTATCCATCCTTTTCCTCTCCTCGTTGAAGTTTCACGACGGCAAAATTTTGATAGCCGCGTGCAACTTCTGGCAAATTGTTCGCACGGACGAAGGGATGTTCAACGAATATCAGGTATTCGAAGCAGCTGAACCCTAGAGGCGTTTTCCTACCAACAACAACCAAGACTTCGTAGAAATTTTCAACGGGTCAAACTATAAATCATTTCGATCAAATACCATCATTATGTTCCATCATAATGAATCATGTATTTATGTATGTATATAGGTATGTAGATGATAGATTTGTACGTTATCAAAATAATCTAATAACTAAACTTTATCTTTTATTATCTTGATATCGAGATTCAGATATTTCCTTTATAATTATTTAATTATTTATGTATCTGTATCGAATATAACGGATCATATGAAATATGAATATCGATTCAATTGAAAGTTTGACCTGTCAAAGAAATTTTTTTCTTTCATACAAATTGCGAGATGGAAGTGACTTCACGATCACAGACCATAGGGTATCGGACATTACGCTAATAGTCGTCGTTAATCCATCGATTATCGTTAAGTACGATAATAACATTATCGGTTTGACAATAATTTGATATATCACAGGTGGAACATCCCGCAAGGGGTGGGAGAGCCTCCCAGGTCCAGCATTGGAACTGAGCGAGCCCCTTAACCACCGAACAGACGGTAGATTCGATCTACCAATATCGAATGTAACCTCATCTATATTATATGTATATATATATACAAGTATATGTTTATATATGTAAATATTTGCTTATATATATATATATATATATATATATATATATATATATGTATTTATTTTATATACGATATATAAATTTATTCATATGCTCGCATACACACAAAGAAATAATTCCAAATATTACTGAATGTATTTAGTCATTAATTGAGTAATAAATCCTGGACATAATTTATTACACAATTTTCCAATATTCTAGCACCATCCCCTTCAATGATCCATTAAATCGTTTGCATTTTCGTTTTTGATAAAATTCATACGAAATAAATGGAATAATGCAATTCTTACGGGCCGCCAGAAACGTTGAGATTAAACCTTGCACGTTTACGGGTATCCTGAGATACAAACGATAAAACTTTGTTTTGAGGAAGGTCGGAATTGGCCCATAGAGAATGGTGGTCGACATGGCTTACGTCGACGCTTAATGCTACTGCAGAATTGGCTATACCTGTTCTAAACAGGAATGTTCTAATTAGTAAACGTATTAGCATTTCATATTTAGTGGATATAATCATCTAACACTCTGTTAGAATATAAAAGACGATTCGTTCAATATATTATTAACATTAAAAAGACATTAAATACGGATCCATTGAAAAAATGAAAAAGGAAAAGAAAAGAAAAGAAAGAAAAGAAAAGAAAGGAGAAAAAAAGAAAGAAAGAAAAAATCGACGAAGGTAGGAAAAAAGCTTAGAAAAATCCGTTAAAAAAAAAAACGAAAGGAAAAAAGAAGAGGACGAAGAAAAAGAGAGAAAAAACAAACAAAATCTAAGAACTATCGGACTCGGTTTAAGTTTCAAGCGACCATAGAGAGACCATTGAAGAGAACCAAACTAAGTTGGAATGGCCACAGATCAATATCGGAAAAGTCCTTCGCGGCGACGTTAAATCATGACCAAATCAAGTTTCACTAAAGTCATGGATCTGCTGGTGTAAGATCTCTTTCTCGAAGGAAAAGGAAACGGGAGTTGAAGAAGAGTTGTTTGGAGTAGGGCCCCGATTTCGGTACGTGAATCGTAAGATATCCGTCTCGACGTCTGACGGATGGTACATCCATCATGGATAATATCGTTTCTCCCTTCCTTCTAGTACTTCGAAATCGTTCCTATATATATATATATATATATATATATATATATATATATATATATATATATGTATGTAGATATGTGTCTGTGAATAAGCAAAAAAGAACATGTAGGTGAGATGCGTGGTCGTGCGTCGAGCCGATGGAGGTGACGATGGCGGCGCGACGCCGGTAGATTGTGTGTGCTCGCATAGAGAACGCACGTCAATTGCAGGAGACAGCCATCAATAGCGAGACCGTGATGTATCGTCCTCTCTCTTCTCCTCCCGTCATTTCTATCCATACCACCAAACACTTCTCTATTCTGTCCTACGTGCTACTCGTTGCGCGCACGTTTCAAGGAAATCTGTGTGAATCGAGAGATCATACGTGGAGAGGGGAGGAAATAAAGAAAAGAAAAGAAAAAAAAAAGAAAAATAAAAAAGAAAGAAAATAGAGACTAAACAAACAATTAAATAGAAATTTTGTCCGTGATACTCAAAAGAATAATCAAAAAAATGTTCGCCCTTTGATATTCAACGTTATTACAATCAACAACTGTTATTGATCTAACGTCAAAAATAAAATAGAAACGAGTTTTTTTGTCAGAATGGACATTGAATTCTTTCCAATTATTCGAAAAATGAATATAAATAATTATGACATTTAAAAATATTATACGGTCCAACGTTATTTTTCATACGATTATAAAAAATTTATATATATTTTTTGTTTACGAAATAGAAGATCGTTATTATTTTATAATCTTCGTTATATAAGGATAAAGTTTCACAAAAAAAGATAACACAAAAATTTTAAGAATACTTATCTCTCTCTCTCTCTTTCTACTTCTTATTTATCTTTACTTTCTATGCAACTTGCCTACATGCTCAGATGCTTTATTTTTCCGGCGATGTTCGAGCTTCGAACGAGAAACGGGATACGCAGAGTGAAAATCAATGCGTGGAACGAGCTCGTAAGTCGTGTTTCTTCGCTCGCGCTGAGAAACTTCGCTGAGATTATGGTCGGGAGTGGAAAGAGGGTTAGGAAAAAGAAAAGAAAAATGTATAAAAGAAAAGAAGCGAAGAGATGTGTCGCATCGGAAGAGAAATAATAAAAAATGAAGAAAAGTATCATACTTGACGGTTATCCAAGCACAAACTATACCAACCATCACGTTCTTCTATATTCTCTACGTTCGTTTCTCCAAGCTTTCGTTTTTCCCTTTTCGAAAAGGGCAGTCCTCGGCATTACAGGAAAAGAATCGAGGGTGCTATTTTCGTATCGGATAAAAAGATACTGCGATCCGAGGTATCAGAAATCTATGCTATTTCGTATGCATCTATACGAAAAGAAGGGAGATAGGTGTATCAGAAAACGATGGATGTAGCACAATGTCAAGAATAATACATCCAGGAAGGAGGTTTGAAACAGAAGCGAATCTCTTTTTCTTCTTTATCTCTCTCCTTCTCTCTTTCTCTCTCTCTCGCTCTCTTTCATATGTTTTTATCCCTTACTTTATCCTCCCTCATCGTTGTCATTGTCGTCGTCGTCATTGTCATCGTCGTCATCATAGTCGTCGACATTTGATCTTTTTCGCGTGCAACTGCGAACACAGTGAATGGAAAAATTCTCCGTTGCACATTATCATAGAGATGGCGAGAAAACTCTTCTGGGAAATAATAAAAAAGAATTAGAATAGGTATCAAGAACATTTCCATAATTCGATGATGTTGAGACACGAGGACCACCTCGTTTATATTTTACTTTAGAAGAGAGAAACAACTGCATTTCCTCGAGTATAATACGAAGAAGCGTATCCTCGAAAATAATATATTTTAGCCAAGGGAAATTTGCAAGAGGAGATGAAGAATGTCTAGTAGTGAAAAGATCTAGTAGTAAACTGAACAAGAGTTTCTTAACGAGGTATTGAAGAATACCGAAACTATTAAGGGTAGAAAAATAAAGTATAAAAAAAAAGAACTAATTTTGAAACTATCAAACTGAAATCGAAACGCTAACGTTAGTCGATTATTTTCATCGGATAGATCTTTCTTCTTTTTCTTTTCTTTTTTTCTTTTTTTTTTTTTTTATTATAACCCTTTTTCCTATAATGCTATCATTTCTAAGTGGAACGTCGTAATGGATACAAATTTTCTTCGAACTTCATCGTGTCTCGACGAAAAGCAACGATTTAAATATAATCGATCTAATTCTAATTCACGTTATTACGAATATCGAGTTTTAGCATTCCCTTGTCGTATTTTATCGGTAGCGCCCTAAGTTAATCATAAGAGCTCGATAAAATCTTTCGAAATCGTCTTCTTAATGGCTCGATTAAAGAGAAACTTGGATATCCGGTATATCTAAGAGTCACACCCTCCTAAGCAAAATCATAGCTTATCTCGATTGGTAGGGAGAAAAAGGAAGGAAGGAGAGGGAAGAGAAGGGAAGGAAGTGAGGATCGAACGCCTATCGGAATTTCATTTTCGCATTGGCAAGACATGCGCACCTTACGTGATCTCTTTCCCTTTTGAAACTCGGTCTCTGCTTAATAAGAATAAAAAAAAAAAATAAAAAAAAAAGAAAAAAATCCCTATCCAGAGACATTCTATTCAGTTTAGTTTCGCGTTAAATGCAACGCATCGTTTGTTTCGATGCAATATCCTGGAATTATCTTTACTAGGAAGTAAAACGAAAATCGATCCTTTTTCATCTTTCTTTCAACGCCCTAAGGGAAAATTTCAAAGTTAATATATTAAGTACCTCGGAAACGAACGAAATACAAAATGGAAAAGAAAATTTAATAAATATCTTTCATCAAGACACGCAACGTAAATATCATTGATCAAGAATAAGTTCGATTTTTTTTTCTTTTTTTTTTGAAAGGAAATCACGTAAAGAAAATGAAAGCATTTGTAAGAAATTTCCCATACGATATTCTAACGATCATTTCCTTAAACCTCCTTGAAATTTTTCGTTCGTAACGAAAGGAAAGAGATGATTCGAGTCATCTACGTCGAACATAATCATCCCAGAAAATCTCAAGTGTCCCTAAGCTGGTCGATAAATAGCAAAAGCTATGGAAAGGATAATTCGCGATTGAGCTAACGAGAATGCGTATATGTGTAAAAGAAAGAGACAGAGAGAGAGAGAGAGAGAAGAGGACCCGTTAACCAAGACGGCGAATATACGTGAGTCGAATTTCTTGACGAGGGATAAAAGGAGTTTTATCTGATAAAATCAGCACGTTCTTGTGTAAGAAGAGAGAAGAAAGATGGGGAAGGGATATATGCCGAAGTAAGAGAGAGAGAGAGAGAGAGAGAGAGAGAGAGAGAGAGAGAGAGAGAAAGAAAAAGTGAGAAAGATAAGTTTTCAGGGTAAGAGGAGGAAGCCACTCGAGATTCGGAAACGTTTCTTCGACGAGAGATGCTACGTTCGGATAAGTTTTGTTAAGGAAAAAAGGATAAGAAGAAAAATAGACGCGATGGTAGACACTGTTACTATCTTCTCTTTCTTTTTACTCTTTCTCTTGTATCCTGATACATACATACATACATATATATATATATATATATATATATATATATATATATATATCACATCGCAAAGATCTCGGTTTCTGGAAAGAAAGAAGACATTAAATCTTAACTTCTAATGATTCATAAATAAACATTCGAATAAATAAATATCTAAAGTTATATTTTACAATATTTATTATTACTTTTATTTGCCTTTTTATATTGTTTTATATCAAATAATAATAAATTTAATCGATCGTTCTTATACGAATCCTCGTTAAAAAAAAAAAAACTTGTAAAATTTATAAAGCTTTTGGCGCAGAACGTTTACAACTACCTGGATCTTTTGAAAAAATTCTACTACTTTTTTTCTACTTTCTCAAAAAATTTATTGAATATTCCATCCCCTCTCCCCCCTCCTTGCGGCTACGTTAACAGAGAAAAAAATTCTGAGTGAGAGAAGAAAAGAATTCTTGACCTATCGAAGGATATTCATCTACTTCGTGATTCTGGATCGAGACCGGATCCCCATGAGAAAAAGAGAGAGAGAGAGAGAGAGAGAGAGAGAGAGAGAGAGAGAAGAGAAGAGGAGAGAAAAAAAGTACTTTTAGATTTTCTATCCATAGCAGGTAGGAACGGTTACGTGTCTACCAGAGCATAAAACCGGTTGCCGCAAAGTAGAATCCCCTCACGGTCCTTATGCACACAATGTTGTAAAGAAGGGAAAAAGAAAAAAAGAAAGAAAAAAAAAGAAAACAAAAAAAAACAAAAAAAGAAAAGAAAAGAAAAGAAATAGAAAAAATCTACATTCAATGAACCGTATCCACCAATTAACAAAGATAACGAGTACTCGGAACATGTACCTTCTGTATAGAATCTTATCGGCTAGCTTAAGTAACGCGCAACTTACCATATAAGAAATCTAGGAAGAGTTTCGAAGGGAACGAGCGAAATCTTTTTTTTTTCTTCCGCTTTCAATATTATCGCTTATTTTGTAAAAGATAGAAGAAAAGAAAAATGAAAAAAAAAGGAAAGAAAGAAAGAAAGAAAAAAAGAAAATTCTATGGTGAATATTCGATTACGATACCGATCATATCTTCCCTTTACCAGCATAGTAGGATGATAGGGTTAATTATACAATAAAATCAACTAGAAGTAGAAACATAACATTACCTTTGCATCTTCAAATCACAATTTCTATGTGAACTCCATATCGATTCGATTTTCTAAAAGAAAAAGAACGCTATCTCTTTTACGAGAAAAGAGAAAGAGAGAGAGAGAGAGAGAGAGAGAGAGAGAGAGAGAGAGAGAGAAAATCACAAAGATGTTCTATCTCGAGGAAGTGACCATGACAGGATCATGGTACCAGCGTAGCACCAGCATGGTACCACCTATCGGTCCATGTAACTGGTCATTTAATAGCTACTGCATGCGGAAGAGCATTATACGACGTTGTTGTGTATTATACGAGAGAAACAACCTGCCTCCCGTGGAATATGGCAACCTTTAGCATTAAGAATGCTTCCTAGAGACAACGAACCTCATGTACATTACTTCAACACACGCTCACATTTACTTAGGTACTTATATGATGAGATTTTCTCAAAGAAGAGGGAGAGAGAGAGAGAGAGAGAGAGAGAGAGAGAGAGAGAGAGAGAGAGCAAAAGAAAGAGAGAGATTTAAGATGACTAAAAGTCAAGTAAACGAGAATTCATATTGGTAAATATGTACATATGTGATAGTAACTGAAAATATTTTAAGTAAATTTTCACGTTTACGGTGTACTAAAAATAATCTTAAGATTGACCCCATGGAGAACTAGAACGTGTGCCGAGATCGAGCTTGTTAAAGATCTCCATGGAGTCCCATAGTTTTCGTTCGTGGATATTCCATGAAGAACCTGTATGGTTGGTTACGTGTATAGAGAGAAAATCGAAGCAGATAGAGAGAAAAAGAAGAGAGACTCTCTGAAAATGGCTTCGTTGCGTAATCACGTAAAAATCGAAACGAGCAACTTCCTATAAATTTTCTTTAGCCATTTCACATCCTTATTAATATTCCTCATGTATTCTATATGTTTTTTATTTGACTTTATTCTCCTTTCAACAATCATCGATCTACTTTTTTTTTAAATTATAATATTAAAATTATTAAAAAAAAAAATTAAACAAAAAGGAAAAGGAAAAGAAAGAAATTTTTTTTCTTAAAGAAATACTTTCTTTCAATCCTTTTTTTCTCCTTTTTCTTTTCCTGTTTATAATTTTATTTCTAAATTTTAAGAAATATTAATATATTTATAATAATAAATAAATTAAATAATCTGATTATTAAATTGTTGAAATTATTTTAAATTTAAATCACTTAAAAATACAATTTATGAAAAAGACAATTATTTATATAAAATCACACTACATTTTGAACATTATCGAAATCCATCTATATAATTAATAGTGAAAATTATAACTAGCTTATTATAATTACTATCAGAGAACATAAGATCTCAAGAGATAATTGCGTACTAATAACGAATTATTTATGATAAGAGTTCCGAAAATGATATCAATGTTGGGTAATAATAATTAATAATTAAATATAATACTGTTTGGTGACCTTAAACCATACGAGATAACGAGAGGCACTCGACGGCACGTTCGCTTAATATAATATATTATTTACATAATATTATTAAACCAATATCCAACAAATGATATCGTTATGTAATTCGAAGCAAGAACTAGATGATCGAATAAATATATAATTGAATAAATTGTAAGCACAAATAAGATATATCTTAATTCCAAAAATATCATAACAAAAGCCTTCGCTACAAAACGATTATATAAATATTTTCCAATATTATGTATTGAGATATTAAATCAATAATAATTTTATAATATATATTCGCTACTTTCTCTCTCTCTCTCTCTCTCTCTCTCTCTCTCTCTCTCTCTCTCTCTCACTCTCTCTCTCACTCTAGTCTAATAATCTCTCTAGAATAATTCGATATTCTGTTTTGACAAGTACAAACGTAAACATTTCAATCTACGCAATTAACAATTGTATCGTATGTGTAAATTATCAGTGAATCATTTTCACATATCATTTATATTAGCCTATTCGGACATTAGTTATTTTTTTAAATAAAGCAGAGCACATAAATGTAAACGAAACTTATTAAACTTGTGTACAGAAACAAGTATAATATTAAATTTGCAGTATCTCCTCTCTCTCTCTCTCTCTATCTATCTTTCTCTCTAAATTGATTATCATGCAATTAACAAAATAAATTTTATTGTGTCAACCATATAAAACATTCATCATTATGTCCTTTAACGCAATGGAGAAACCACGTAAAATATACAATGTTATCAATGTTATTCTATAAAATATTTCAATTAATCCTTTTGTTTCCTTTTTCCATCCTTACGAGTAAAATGAATCCTCAATTAAAAATAGTGCAATACTTGTTAGATATTTCTCACATAAAATTTGTCTATGTCGTAAAAAAGAAAAAAAAAGAAAAAAAAAAAGAAAAAAAAAGAAGAAAAAAGAAAAATCCCAGTGATGAGAGGTAATAAAAATATTATGGTAAAACGAGATACCATCAGTAAAAAGGATTATGTTGGTGAACGGAAATTCAAGGAGTGAAAAAAAGGAAAAGTAAAATTTCGATGGGAAAAGTGTAGCTAGAGAGTACGCCAATGCATCGGTAATATCGTTCGCCCTCTGCAGGGCCAAATAGGGGTAGAGGAGATATAGACGGGTAGTGCGGGAGCGTGGTCGTTGGCGTTCGGTGATTCGGTCGGTGTCAGATTCGATTAGTCGTTGACAATGAGCACTGATGATCCCGCGTCTCGACGCGAGTCGTCCAGCATCGAACGCACAATAGGACACGACGTGGAAGGCCAGGAGCTGGGCGGTTGTCGGGCTCGTATGTATGCTTTTGGCACATGTGCTTCGCGACTCGCGTCAGAGAGAGGGTGAACAGCGGGGAATAGAGAAAGAGAGAGAGAGAGAGAGAGAAAGAGAGAAAAGGGGGGAGGAAGGGCCGTGGATGCAACGCGAAGGTTCCCCAGAAAAATTCACAGCATATGTCCCTGAACCTCGGGAACATCCTGATCCACCCCACAGAGGCCATTGTGAATCCACCTGATCTTCTCTTCCACTGTACATATGTATCTATGTAATACATACGTATGTATGCGTTTATGCACATACATATATATATATATATACATATATACATATATATATATACATATACCCATTACAGTGTGCAGTACAACGAATCGTGTAAACGTGCCACGTGCTAACCTGCGCTCGCGCGTTCCATTGAACTATACGGATATGTCGTTTCTGTGGGAACGTTTCCGAATAGCTAAAGATATGTTAGCATATGTTCGCGGTTAAACGTAGATTCTAATTATCATAATTTGAATGCCTTACAATTTCTTCCCAGTTAAAGTAAGTACCTAATTCGGTTTTCTTATATTTTTAAATCGATACGTAACGATCAATGAATGAATGAACGACGCGATTTTATTGTATACGACGAAATAATTAATCGTTATTCGAACGATCCTCGGGAAAAAAATCATTTAAATTTACATCTCTCGTCTATCGATCGAATCTCTATTTTCATTCTCTCTCTCTCTCTCTCTCTCTCTCTCTCTCTTCTTCTATGTTTCTCGAAATTCATTTTTTAAACGCGTTACAGATTCATTTGAAAAAAACACCGTTCGCCATCAATTTGACCGTCCTTGTTTTCAATTCGGAACAATATAACTAGAAAAAAGGGGTGAAAAAAGAAAAAAGAATATTGGTAACTTCGACGTAACGAAAAATGGACGCCTATGGTCCGTCCCCTTCCAATAGATTTACGTGTGCGCGTGCACACGCGTGTAAACGTCGCGTATTGAGAAGATTTCTAGATGAGGGGTAAACGGGAAAGGGAAACAGATGTCCTTTCGCACATTAACATGCATGGCCGTACGGGACCGATACCCACTCGATCAATTGGCATAATTAATTGCACACTGCCGCCAGCTCCAGGGGGGTTAGTTGGGACATTGAACGATCGACGATCGTTCTAGTGAGAACGTGGATAATCCACTTGCATCCTTTTCAAATGATCGCCCAAGTAAACTCTCGACGGTCCTTGAAATATCGTTTTCACTTCTTCTCTTTCCTACCTCTTCCATTTACTCCCTCTTTCTCAATCTCGAGAATATTCCTTCGAATAAAATGTTCCTTCTTTTTTCACTTTTCTTTCTTTCTCATTTTCTTTTTTTTTTATTATTATCTCTCTCTCTCTCGAGAGAGAAAGATAGTAGTTAACCAAGGACGAAATCTTTAAAGCTTTTCCCAAAAGACTCACTTCCTCCTTGAGATAACGCCTAACCCATTTCGAATGAAAACTTATTTAACCCAACGCACGTGTTATGGCTCGGAGCGGGTTTCACGCACGACGGAGCTCGTTTCTGAAACGTTTAAGGCAATGTTTGGTATCGAGTGAGCGTTTTGTTGATTACCGATTAGCGGTTCGTTTGAAGAAGATAACTACTACACGTTGTTGTTTGAAACACTCGAGAAAGCTTTTCTAATAGCTTAGTCGACCCACTTTAGAAATCTCCATGTTCGATATTCCTAATAGTTTAATATAATTCTAATGATTAATTTGTTCTCTAAAAGATTGAGGTATGTTTCAGAACGATGGATGCAATGAATCTATATAGAATACAAATTAGAGTTTTAAATCTGAGTTAATAAATCTGAAAAAGAAAAGAAAAAAAAATGATAGATGTAAAGAAAGTAATCTGAACGAATAGACAGAAGTCATAAGTCGTGGAAGGAATCAAACGGGAAGAACATTACTAGCATATGCCATACGTTTCGTACCACCTGACGCAACGTTTCGTGTCGACCGCCATGGGTCACGTTCGAAACGATCATTTGCATAATTGATCGTCCATTCGAAATGTTCGGAATACGAGATCATTGATTGTACTTAATGTTCTGTTTCCGATTGAGGGTGCTGCCGGTTCTATCGTTGATGTTTCGACTGATGGATATTCCAAAGGCTACTTCGAATCGAACCAGAGAGTACGCGAGAGATCATGAGTGTCGATGCACAATATACAATCCGAGTAAATTAGTTCGTCTATGAATATGAAAACGCATCTACGTTATATGCATCCTGTCGTATGGATGTTATTAACGTTTATTATAGTCTCTCTATCAATTCTACACGATTATCTTAATAAAGGAACATGCAATGAAACTTCATTGTTTACAAGAAATAAGGAAAATTGAAATCCGAAGCTACTTTAACTACGTTAAATATATATACATATTAATCTCTTAATAATAAAAACGATCATATCGATCTAATCGATTCATTAAATATACATATTTTCAATTCTCGATTTATTAATTATATTAAAAAATAAAATAAAATAAAATTCTATTGTCGACGTAAACATTTATTATTTCTTTTTTTTTACAACATTAATTCCAACGAATAAAACAAAGATAAAACGAACAAACGCATTTATTAAAAGTGATAAAATAAATTCGTGCGATCACCAAGTGTCTTCTCTTTACTTCGTTTCTCGTTCCTTTTTCTCGGCATACTTCAAAATTTACTACTTAAAACTACAATAGAATCGAATTAGCTATAAAGTCGCGACTTTTAGCTCTTCGACCGACTAACCGATCGCTCCCTTAATCGCTCTTAAGGACCGGTCCGAACTTCTTACCTTATACGCTTCTTGTTAATTATACGGAACGAGATAACAGCACGATCTTCTATCTCTCAAGACCAAGACCGTTCTCGAAGTAACTAAGTACTTGAATTGTCGTCTCACGAAAGGAATGACCTCGTTGGAATGTCATTTTCGATTAATACGCTTACGATAGCCTATCTCCCGCTGCTATTTTTCTTTCCTTCTCTGTCCTTATTCCCTATTTCTCTTTTTCTTTTCGAATTTTCTCATTTCATCGTGCAGAATAAAAATTTCTCGTTGAAGGAAAGAAAACATTTAACGACTAGTATCGTATATATAAAAATCTTTAATCATTCAAAGAAAAAGAAATCTTGAGAGAAGATTTCGGAAGAAAGTAACAATGTATTGGGCGAGGGTGAGAGAGGAATAAACGGAGAATAGGAAAAAGAACAATCCCTTGTATGACATACTTTTTGTAAATTCGATCATTGTTTATTATACATTAAACGGCGATTGCGAATGTTTTTAAAAATAAAACCAAATTTTTAACGAAAAATTTGTGGAACGAACGAATTCCATTCTCTTATTCTATATAATATCCCCGAATTTCTTTTTATCCTATTGTGATCTAGCGAAAAAAATATATTAAATATGGAAAGAAAAAAAAGAAAAAAAAAAATAAACGAACGAAACAAAACAAAACCAAAAAAAAGAAGATTCAAGCGCTATGAAAAAACCTTATCGAAAATATTCTATTCTATTTATATCGCACGACATGTTGTTAATATAACGAGAAATAATCAATTCGTTTCTGGTCTAGTAATTCGTAACGATTTCTATTTCCCTCTTATGCAAGCTTTATTCGACCACAACCGTTGGTGCCTGCCTGAATCCTCGTGACCTCACCGACTGCGTTTCACTCTAGCAGATATAATTTGTTTGAAATTTCACATACAGAAACTCGATGTACGTTGGTGTTCCATCGTGAAAAGTTTAGTCGGTCGTTATATCGACAAGAGAGAAAGAGAAAGAGAAAGAGAGAGACAGAGTGTATGTGTGAGAGAGAGAGAGAGAGGAAGTGGGAGAGGAACAAAAAAGAATGAAAATAAGTAAAGCAATTGAAACAGAAAAGCGAGAAAAAAGAGCGAAGACAGAGGAAGAGAAAAAGAAAACAAAAGAGAGAAAAAGGGAGAGAGAGAGAGAGAGAAAGAGAGAGAAGAGGAAGTTCGAACAAACCAGAACAGTTAATATGCATAACGTCTGTCCGATTCGAAAGGTCAACATCCACGTACTATAGACACGTATATACCTACGTATACGAACGACCGCCACGTTATAATGACGTTTCTATAGGCGTAAGAATACTTGATCGAGTTTAGAAACGCGTCATCAAAACGCGTCGTTAGAAATTATCTCAAAGTTCATATAAAAGAGAATCTACGAATCATCGATCGTTTCTATCTATGTCGTTACTTTATAATTTCAAACAAAGAATGAGAGAAAGAGAGAGATAAGGAAAAACTATCGGTTTACCTTATCATCCAGTACAATGGCATTTACGTACATAACGAATAATTACAAGCAAGTAGATACAATAAGTTGATGTATATACAATAAGGATAAACTTAGCGTCTTGCGTATATCCATTACATTCTCGAATAATACTTCCTTTTCCTTTCTAATTCTTTTTTCTTTCTTTCTTTCTTTCTTTCTTCCACCCTCTTTCACTCTCACCTTCACCGCTCATTCTTACCTATTTTACGAGATTTTTTATTTGCAGTTTTATTTGAGTTTTACGAAGTTCGAATGAAACCCATGAAAGGAACACGTTAGTTTACTTTTTTTCTTTCTTTTTTTTTTTTTGAAGATCCTTAAGTAACGAAAAGACCGCGACTTTCCTTTTCTCTCAAATTTTTTCTTTTTTTTTTTTTTTAATATCCAAATGAAAAGAAGGGGACGGTAAATAAAGGTGCGAGAACTCGCAGACTGTCAGGATAATTCTATTTATACGCAGAGATACGTTATTTAATCGCGTGCCCTTCCGGCTACTCTCCCTAAACGAACCGAATCGATCGAAGATAGAAACTCGTCGCACGAAATGGAACGAGAAACACGTAACCACACGTTCCCTAACGTATTTGTACGTATGTATCTACACATATGTATATGTATGTGTATGCAAATTTAACATAGAACACGTAGGTAAGCACATGGGCGCGCGCGCGCGCGCGCACGCGACCACTCAAGCTCGTAGAATCAGACAGATCGCATTTGCACGAACCTATCGTGACGAGGTTCGTTTCGCGAATGCATACAAAAGGTCGTTTTATTGTTTTACGAGTCCGTTGAAAGGGTGGACATTAAACGACGACGAAAGACTCTCTCTCTCTCTCTCTTTCTCTATCTCTTTTTCTCATTCATTTTCTATCTTTTTCTTTCTCTTGATGTTCTTCTCCTACTCATATCTACCAACCATTTCGAATGCGTCGTCGTCGTCGTCGCCGTCTCTCTCTCTCTCTCTCTCTCTCTTTCTCTCCCTCTCTCTCCCTCCATGTTATTTCAATAGTGTTGCCCGCGCCCACTGCAAATATTAATTCACACGCTACCGACCGTATTATAAATTTGGATTAGTTCGAGAAATACCGTCGAAAGTGTACCTCCGTGTGGTCTCATGTTTATGCAGCAAATGGAAGTGTCGATTGAGATGAAACAGACGAAAGTTTTTCTATTCGTCTGGGCTCGTATATACGGATAAATCAATTCTTTCCGGATTGTTCATTGAAATATAACTTATTTCAATTGTGAAATCGTATGATACGTTTAAAATATCTTTTTATTTATATATATATTACATATATATATATATATATATATATAATAATTCATCAGTAATTTGATAAACGATCAATAACAATAAATATATGATACTTTAACAACACGTAAGAAACGTCAAACTTACATACATTAGTTACTTAAATACATTAGATATCAAAGTTATATCTTGATAGAAAATTTTATAAATTGGAATATGTATTATCTCTCTCTCTTTCTCTCTCTCTCTCTCTCTCCCTCTCTCTCTCTCTCTGTTCGTTTATGTCCTTGACAAAACGTAATCTTTATGAAATACAATTAAACTTCGTGAATTCTTAAAAATACTTGAAAAACAAACCATAAGGATAGTCCGTTGAGTTTTCACGCATGTCGCTTGAAAAGTAATTCTTCTTTTGATCTCCCTTAGTCTCTTTATCTTATACAAACGTGAAAAAGAGAGAAACTAAATTAACGAGCTCAACGAACGCGTAATTTTTGTTCCAACATACCGAAGGAGTATCTTGAAATATCTTTTTTCTCTTTTTCTCTCCCTCTTTCTCTCTTTCTCTTTCTCTTTCTCTCTCTCTCTCTCTCTCTCTATCTCTCTCTCTCTCTCTCTCTCCCTTAAAGAATAAAAGAGTCGCTTGGAACGAAGCATGTCTTGTTCGTCGACGTGCAAAATCTCTCTCGTTGAAATACGCGAAGAACAATGGCGACTATGATATACATATGTATGTATATTCATCGCACCAGTTAGGTGCGTTAATACATTCACGTTCGTTCACATTCGCGAAAGCTGCTTGGTATTGTTAATACAATACTTAGCATCCTACAGAGTAGACGACGATCAGAATGCTTTAATTATTACAACAATGATCTTGTGTTTAGAGAACGTTTCGCTCGGTAAAATCGTAACTCGAAAGCATCATTATACCATTATTTCCTTGTTACTCTGTAACAAGGTGAAAATGGAGAATATGTGTGTATAACTATGTATAAGAGAGAAAAGATGAGAGATAGATAGATAGACAGACACAGACAGAGACAAAGAGAGAGAGAGAGAGAGAGAGAGGGAGAGAGAGGGAGAGAGATACATATATAAAGTGAACGTATAATGTGAATGAACAGGTAATCGAAAGAGAAAAATCCATATGTATACATACATGAATATGTATGTATATATATATATATATATGTATGTATGTATTCATATATATATATGTGTATGTATGTATAGTAGATACCATCATGCGAATAGAAGCGAGAATCCGTGTAAATAACGATGAAACTTTAACAATACCAGCTCTGTTATTGTTTCCTTATTCGCATGAACTAAAGAGAGGGTGGGAGGGAGGGGAAAGAAGGAGAGAGAGAGAGAGAGAGGTAGTTGATCGGTGAATTGAAAGCATATCACGAGGATAAAATCTGTAGCCCGAAGGAGAAAATCATACTGGTGAAACGGAATATGAGAAAACAGGAACGTTGCGAATCAGTATGGACAGACGAAGCGAACGATTTTAATGTCCTTAAGTCGAGATCAAAGGAAGCTTCTTTCATTCTTTTACTTTCTCGCTCAACCCTCTCCCTTTCTTTTTCTACCCTTACGAACCGCCTACTTTTCAAACAACGAAATAGATACCGAACGAGTAACGAGATTCTGCGATGAGACATTTTTTCTTCTAACGTCAACGTTTCTTCCTTTTTTTCTCTTCTTTTCCTCTTTATTTTCTTCTCTCTGCTTCTTTCTTTTCGTGGAATGAGAAACGTAGAAAGATATAAAAAAAAGCTAACTAAATAACGACGTTAAAGCTACCACGATGAAAAGAGGGTGGAAAAAATGGAGAAGCGTGGTTTGCGAGGTTCGCGGAGATTCGATAGATAAAATAAAAAGAGAGGAAGATTCGCATGATTTCTTGTGCCCTTGAGAAATAAAAGAGAAAGAGAGAAAAGGGCAAGGAGAAAGAGAGAAGAGGGTGAAAAACGCATGTTTCGATGTATACGTTATATACTTATATGTATTACACGTATATACACAAATAGGTCGCAACTTGTTAACCACACGCAACTTCTTTCTTCGAAACACACTATTGTTATCATAGCACCGGCGTCGATGCTTATCGGATCAATTCTCGTTTTGTTACTTTTCTGTCCTCTCTCTCTTTCTCTCCCCCTCTCTCTCTTTCTCTCCCCCTCTCTCTCTCTCTCTCTCTTTCTCTCCCCCCCCCCTCTCTCTCTCTCTTTCTCTCCCTCTCTGTCTCTCTCTCTCTTTTTCTTTCTGTCTTTTTTTACTCGTGGGATATGTTATTTTATCGAATATTTGTTACCATACTTAACACAATACACTCATATTTATTGATAAATATTGTGCGATATTCTTCATAAAATGATATTCGCAAATGATAATAAATAATTGAACGTTAGATATCGTTGAAATATCTAAAGTGCTTACTTATATTATATGCTATTTCAAATGTGTCATAATATTTCGTAATAATAATACGTTCCTATTAATTAATTCTATTATTAGGAACAATTTAAAAATACGTATATAAATCTTAAATAATATTATAAAATATAATCTTTCATTTATGCTTGTAAATTTTAACGAACGTGTCAAAAGAAAATATAACTTTAGAAAGGACAGTTTAAAAGGTTAACGAAACGATCAGGAGTTTTTTATCTTTAACAATGAGTCTCGTCCCTAGGTGAGATGTTTTTACGAGGGACGTTTGTGTTCGTCTTGTGTCGCGTCGAAATCGAAAGAAAAGAAAGCAAAGAGGATGCATACAAGTCGATAGGGAAACAGTGAGTCCATAGAAGAAGGTAATCGACGCTTCGAGTTGGTCGACGGGTTCGCCGGTTGAAGTGACACTTCAGGTACAACGAGACCTTTATCCCCCGGTGGTCCCTCGATCACGCTTCTTAGAACTCCTTCGGAAAGAAGTCGACACAGCGTGTTGTTATTCTAGTCCTCTCCTTGTCACGAAGAAGTCCTTTTTTTCCTTTTACACGACGTTCATCAGACGACGAAAAAAAAAACAAAAAAAAAAGGATGGAAAATCGTCGTACGGCTTCTTCTCTTTTTCTTCCTCTTCTCTCCCTCTTCTTCACAATTCTAACGCATTTAACACGCGGCTTATGCTTCGCCCCGTGTTATTCATCGAAAATGCACGCGATATCGATCATGTAATTGCTCAACGAAGCAGGAAACGATGTTGCCAAGTTATAAGCCGTAACTCCTTCGATAACTTCGATTGGCGTCGATACGATGTTGAACGAAAAGCTGAGCTTTCAACGTACCAAATGGTTAATTTATTCTCAATGTATATAAGTAACGGTGATTATATTCGATATTTATGAATATATTGCAAGATAAAGATCATTTCATCATTGTATATACATGTGTATATATATATATATATATATATATATATATATGTGTGTGTGTATTTCTTTTATCGATAGTATAATATATTACATATACTATATTATATATGTATAGTATTATAATAATAAACTGTATCTTCTAAACGATTGAAAATAGATAAAAATGTTATAGGTCTGAGGTAAAATGTTATCAGATCAGGTACATAATATGCAAATAATTTTATGCACTTTTACGACAGCAAGTTATCGTAGCTTTATTTTTTTTTTATGAATTATTTAGATCTCTCGTTTATTGTTAATGAACATGTAATATCACATATAATAACGTCTTTAGGTATAGCTTTAAGATAATGTGGTACATACAACAATTGCATCAATTGATGTAAATCAAAACTATATAGGTTTTCAATTGAAAATAATAGTGCAATTGTATATTTCTGATATCACCAATTCACAGCAGTGGATAAAATTATTTATGTATTATACATTTACGTCTAATACCATTTAACTTTGACTTCTAACATTTTTCTATATTTTCAACCGTTCAGGAGATATAGTCTGTTCCAGTTGCATGAGATACCCTGTAAACATATCCATATATATGTATATATAGATAGATAGATAAATAGATATATACTATAGGTATATATTAACAATAAGTATATATACTTCTCAACGAACGTAGTTAAACATGGATCATCGAATGTTTCTTGATCCTTTTACAGACAATCCCTTTCTCAAACTTCAAAATGATTTTTTTATAAAATAAAATATCTCTTTTCTCGCGTTGATCAACTGTCTAATCAGTTTTATTAGCTTACATAACAATGAAGGTGCATTCTAAACGGAAAAAAAAACAATAGCCACGATAAAGTTAGCCAGGTTTTAATTACGAAAGTCTCCTCGTTGTAACTAACCGTAGATATTTACTTATTTTCACTCAATCTTATCGTCGAACACAAATACCATTGTAATGCTAAGCAGGCTATATCATAATGTATTCCATCACTTCCCCTTTCAGTCGATTTTCTTGGGTTTCTTTTTGCACGAACAGAACCACGACATTTCGACAATGAAAATTGCGTGAGGTCATGAGTATTTCTACTCTGAAAGCAGTAGCCGTAGCTCACTTTTTCGTTCGTCCAACTACCAACAGCTACCATCGTCGCCATAACAAAACCATTGCTACAACCCTTCTACATTCTTTTTGTTTTCTTCTTCTTCTTCTTCTTCTTCTCTTTTCCTCTCCCTTTCTCCCTCCCTCCCTCTCTCTCTTTCTCTCTCTCTCTCTTTCTCTGTGTTTTCTTCTTTTTCTCTTCATTCCTTCAAAGAGATCCGCACGGCGTAACAGCAACTTTCTTTTTTCACCTTCCATTCTTTCGGAGCGAGGTCGGAAGTGTACCGAAGAGGAAACGTACATCGCCATTTTTCTACTTCCATTTTTCGCCGGTAAAGAACAATGCCGGTTTCTCGGTAATGAAGAGAAATTTCGAATCCTACTGCGTTTCTCGTTTTATTACTTCCCGCTCGTCGCCAGCCACCGCGACGATCTTCATTGTCCTCTCTCTCTCTCTTTCTCTCTCTCTCTCTCTCTCTTTCTCTCTCTCTCTCTATCTATCTATCTCCCTCTTACGCTCCTTCTTTCACTCTTCTTTTCTATTTTTTTTTACCCCTTCCTTATGAAACGTGGATCCAATTGTACGTTTCGATATTTTCTGCGGACGGAAACATATTCTTTTCCTATAAACTAAGCGATGAAGTCTTAGAAGAGATAGATATAGGAGACTTGCAGAAAAAGAAACACCGTTGTCGATGTGATAAGAATAGAAATAAATCATGATCATCCTTCTTCTTTTGAGAAATCCTTCGGTACAAAAGTAAAGAGGAAAAATAAGTGTAAGAAATGTCTCATGATTTCATTGCGATTTATTTAAATCTTTCCCATCTAAAAATGATATTTCAATTCTTTTATTTTATAAATGTAATTTAGTCATGCGTATAGAATTGAATTTTCACGTGTACCATCTTAATTTTACATGCCAAGATCTTATAGCCTGAGAAAGATTTTGAAAGACAACGTTTACTATGTCGCACATAAGATTCTTTTTTCTTTCTTTTTTTTTTCTTTTTTTTTTC
The DNA here is from genome assembly GCF_910589235.1 of Vespa crabro. Taxonomy (NCBI): domain Eukaryota; kingdom Metazoa; phylum Arthropoda; class Insecta; order Hymenoptera; family Vespidae; genus Vespa; species Vespa crabro. The sequence goes on from NC_060955.1 coordinate 7,244,786, forward strand.
TTTCTTTTTTTTTCTTTCTTTCTTCCTTTTTTTCTTACGAGAGAGAAAGAAGGTTTCGGGTTTGGAGCTAACGGGAAATTGTAGATGCGACGTTCCATAGCACAACCGAAGTGTTCGGCTAAAGTTTTCGTATCTACTTGAACTTTTCGTGGTATATAGAGACGCCTTGAAACGGAAAAAAGGTATGACTAAAAATGTTAGCACAGCAAAGTTTCTGCCAAGACGCTCGATGGTAACTTTCAGAAAGCGGCATGGTTATTCGTTCCTTTACTAACAATAAGCCACCGATGCCGCTAACGACCGCTTTTTCCTGGTTAATCACATGCTACGCCGTCGTTGGAAATTTTTCTACAAGCCGAACTTGCTCCTTAAAAACTTGGAGCTAAGGCTCTTTCCGTCTCCCCCTCCCCCTCCCTCAACCCTAAAAACGTAAGAACGAACGACGAACTTCTTACGACGAAATTAGGAAAATGATAAATGGTCAAACCCAGATCGTCAAATATGAGAGACGTTACCTTGTGTTTTGTTACCTCCTTGATGCACCTTTCCTTTTTTCCTGCTCAAGTTAATGTCGTTAATTTGAAAAAGAAAAAAAAAAGATTAAGAAAAAATGATGGCGCATTATCAACTCGATCAATTATTTCTATATCATTTACGAGAAAGGAATTTTAATATTAAGAAATAATACTTTTGATAAAAAGTACGAATTATTTTCAATTAAATCGTTGAACGAACAACGATGGAATCTTTCTTGATGTCTATGTTCAGATCTACATTTAATTTCTAATACATATGTAGATGCTAGGCCATGCGTACCTGTACGCATGATATCTAACATCCAATTTACGTGTTACGGTGCTACATAATCTCACTCTCTCGGAGTGAATACATTGCTTTATCACCGACGACAATAGGATACAAACGCAGTGCCAGTGGTGCGACAAATTACGTCAAATCGTGTCCAAAATTCAGAAACCAAAGCATGAATACGACTATCATTTACCGGAAATGTCCTGTCGACATTTTGACATTCTTCGAATTAATGACATGTTAAAGAAATGACAAAACTATTTTTAAAAACTATTCATACATTATTTTAATCTGAAATTCGTACCAATTATTTTCACGAATAAAAAAAATATTCAGAATTTTTGTAAAAATCTCTTTTACTGATGCAATCATCAATACTAATTATATATAATACAATCGCGAGTATATACATATATATATATAATATCTCGGATCGATTAAGTGAGGTGATAAACGAAAATATGTTTCTCTGTGAACAAATGAATAAATCTTTATTTGTTAATTAATAATTATTTGCTATTTACAGTCTTACCTGTGAACAAAGAAACGACAATTCACGTTTATTATTCACACTACTTAAATTTTATTTGGTATATTATCTAGTATAAAATTTCTTTGTAGTCTCTCGTGTTACTTATCTCGTCTAAGTTCTATTTCCTAATGCCCGTTTCTCTTCCAAATCTTAACGGCTCGATTTGTAGATAACAAAAGACAATGGAAGGGCGGGACCTGAGAAGCGCGGCATATCTACCTTAAGAAAGTATACTTTCTTTACATATATATATATATATATATATATATATATATATATATATATATATATATAATATAATTTTTAAATGCAACTTATAAATATTCTTACAAACACCTATTTAAATTTACGATTCGTAAAATATATTGAAAATATGATTAGTTTTAAAATTAAAGTTACGAAGTTGATGCTGTTACGGTAAAAAATTTTTCTATCGAGTTGAAGAAGAAACGTCAATGAAAATGCCAGTGTTATAAAGGAAAAAAGATAAAAGAAAACAAAAGAACAGATAAATAGAAAACAAAGATTAAACGAATAGGATTTGCAACATTTCCCACATGGTTGACACTATTTTCCAAATTTCGATCGAAGATATAATCGAGCTGGAGAGAGTTTATCCGGCAATGCCCGCTGGCATTGCTCTTGGTAGCGATGCTGACGTCGATGTTGAACGCTGGTGCTACTGGTGCCGTGCTTTTGAATTGCTACGTCATACATATATAGCGAGCGAAGCAAGAGAAAGAGAGAGAGAGAGAGAGAGAGAGAGAGAGAGAGAGAGAGAGAGGAAGAGGAACACAGCTATGCATCGACATCTCATCGTTTATTTACTTCTGACCTCGGGGCATCTCAAAGCGATACCAACAGATTGCATGCGCAACGTGAACGCTCGAGCGCATCTTCGTTTCCGATTGAAACCATCTTGGGACAAGGTCTATCGATAAATATATCTGTCTTCCAAGGATCTACCTTTAGAAGCATCGTTCTAACCGTACGTAAGTACCTTCCGATAACTTACGAACATAACGCGAATTAACTGGCTCTGTAAACACGTCGTTAAATTTAATGATCCCACTACTCGACACATCAATTTGTCCTTCAGTATATAAAGGGAATCGATTGAGTTCTCTCCTCAAAGACTTTCTTCTCTGTATCGTTACCCTTTGAGAAAATCCTGTTTAGCTTCTTACGTGCATGCATACCTGTTTATTGTTCGTCACGTATTCATTAAACATAATAAGTTTTCAAAGTATTTATATTTCTAGTATCTATATTTTTTATAAGCGTCTATTCTTTTTTTTTCATTTTTTTTTTAACATAATTATTATTATCTAATTATAAAATACGAAAGACTTACGTATTTTATAATTAGATAATAATATATTAGATTATAATTAGATATAATAACGAAATCAATTACGTTCCGATCAATTTCAATACGGTTTCCCTTTTACATTCTATCTGGTAATTAAAAGTAAAGAAGTTATAATAATAATAATTATTATTATTACTATGTTTCGTTTAATAAAAATCTATTTCTAGAATATCATGTTAGTTAATACGAAAGATATATTAATAGAAGAACTTCTAGACTTTATATATATACATGTATGTTCATACTTCGACGATAAAGAACAAAATGAGATTTGAGCTTGTACGATAATAGAATTAATATTCAGGAGATAGGCTTTATTGATATCAAAAAACTTAGTTTTCATGAAGAACATACGGAGGTCAAAGTGGAATACGTGTACGTACATATAATGTAACTATGTCGTTTGCTTATGTAGGTATATTTGTTTTATATATATATATATATATATATCCATATATACATATACATACAGACATACATATATACATAGATAGATAGATAGAAGGGGAAAATAATAGCGACGAACGACAAGAGAAGAGAGTATATTTCGGCGCGACACGCGAGAGACAAGTTCGTTCTCTCGTCGGTCCACTCGTCGCGTCGTTCAACGTGTCCCACACATTCGCATTGTTCCAAGATTCACACTGCAGCAGCTTCTAGTTCTACCAGCTTGTACGTTGTTAAACCTTGTCAGCTTAATTATACAGAATCGTTGCTTCCTCTCGTTATTATGCATATGATGCGATTCGAAAACTTTAGCACAAATCATCTTTGTATAATGTGATTTTATATTATTTACTTGTATAATGTGATTTTATATTATCTATAGAAAATATTTATTTAGTTTCATCGCAATTTCACCGATCAATGCACTTTTCATTAATTAGTATTTAATATGGTATACATAAATAATGAAAATCTTTTAATAGAATCAAGAAGGAACGTGACAATTTTGGACGGTGCTACGAAAATACCTAAATGCTGCAAATAATTATTTGAAATAGGATATAGATAGATAGATAGAGAGAGAGAGAGAGAGAGAGAGAGGGAGGAGGGGGAAAAGGAGGGTTGTACGAGAGGATAGCAAGTCGAGAAACGCGATATCTCGTTTAGCCAGTCATCTGATTCAAACACGACATACAGAAACCGAACGCAAAGGTCCACGTTGCTGTCAGCAAAGAGAGGAAATGAAAGAGAGAGAGAGAGAGAGAGTTTCGTTCCTTACGTGGATATAAACGTATAGAGAACGGGTTAAAAGGTTAGAAAGAGATAAATATATAGAATAAGTGAGAGAGAGAGAGAGAGAGAATTTTGTCCCTTATGTGGATATAAACGTGTAGAGAACGGGTTAAAGGGTTAGAACGAGATAGATATACAGAATAAGTGAGAGAGAGGGAGAGAGAGAGAGAGAGGGAGGGAGTTAGAATCGTTTTCCATCTCTTTCTCACTCAGCTTTCTGTTACTGTCGACGAAGTATATTTAGCTCGCAGTGTCAGCGACAGAAAACGACAGTTTACCGAGCTCGACCGACGCGTTTCAAGAAGGGACGAAAGCTTCACCCGCTAGGGACGTACTACGCGCATCATCGAAGCGCCACCGTGCTTTGCTTCCCGATCGTACTGTTCATCTTCTTCTCATCGTCGTTTTGTCATAGACTGCAAAATTCGAGTACGAACGTCTGCTAAATGAAACTCTAAGCGCCACGATCTATACATATATATATATATATATATATATATATATATATATATATATAATAATATAATAAGAATGTATGTATGCATTTTACATATCTGACTATGTCACGTATGTACGTAGTATATACGTAGATATATGTATGTACATGTGTGTGTATATATATATATATACATATATATATATATATATATATATATATATATATATATATATATATATACATATACATACTTACATTGCACGTCCTAGTCGGAAGCTTGGATATACGTTATTAAGCGGCGAGTATGCGAGACGGTCGCGAGTTTTGGTGCAAAAGGGTGAGCCTGACGCGTCGGGAATTTGTCCGGAGAGGTAAAAATAGAACGCTGAAAGAGGAAAACCGGCCGGGAGGGTTTTACCTTCGAGAGAATCGGTAGGAGGAACATCGGAAACAGGTAAAACTTTATAACGTATTGAAAGAAACTTTAATTTCTAATATTAATGTTCGGCATAGAATAAAATATTTTATATTTTTTCCTTTCATTAAATAATAATAATAATAATAATAATAATAATAATAATAATAATAATAATAATAATAATAATAATAATCATCGTCGAGTCGTTATTTGAAATTTTGATATTTTTTATTATTATATTAAAAGTTCGCGAAAAGATAAAATATTTTTTTTATTATCCTTTCCTTAAAATAATAATCATCGAATCGTCGTACCATCGTTATTCGTAATATCGTCGATTTTTAACATAAACTTTATATAATCGATTTATCAACGAACATATATATTTAAATCTTGAATTTAGTTTATTATGTTTATTACAGTTTGTGACTGTAATGAATTGGAATTGGATGACTTCGTTTTATTCCCATAATAACCCCATTGAAGTAGATAAAAAAAAAAGAAAAATAGGAGAAAAGAAAGAAAAAGAAAAAGAAAAGAGAAGAGGAAAAAAAAATAAAAAGATACTAGCAACAGTATGCTTGCTTGTAAAGAAAGAGAAAACTTCCCTCGATTCTCGCGTCAGTTTAGCCGCTCTTCAGCCATCTCTTTCTCAGTAGAGTACGTAAATCACAGTGCCGGTGGCCGACAGTTACGAGTTCACCGATATAAATGATCGTGTTTAGCTTGCACGCGAGGGAAACGCAAGAAGACAAGATAGAGAGGATAAGAGAGAGAGAAAGAGAGGAAATACAGAACACAGAGAGAGGGATCAAGAAAGATATCGTCGATGTACCGAAAGCGAGAAAGAGAGAGAGAGAGAGAGAGAGAGAGAGAGAGAGAGAGAGAGAGAAGAATCGGATGGCACTGTGGTCGAAACTGGTCCAGCTGTCGTGGCCACATCAGTGTCGGCGAAGCGTATACAATTCGGTAGCCGTCTCATTCCTTACAATTTAAATGTTTTCTCCGTTCCCTCTCTTACAAAATGTCGCTCATTTCTGTATCCGCCACGCGGCTCCTCTTTTCACTCTTTTTTCCTCTCCTTGTCTTTCTCTCTCTCTCTCTATCTTTCATTCACCCTCGTACTCTCTCAGATAAGCGTAGGTGTAGCAAACGAGCATTCTGTTTTGTGGATCGTTCGTAGGACATGTATATGTGCTTACCAGAGAATCGTTTTGTTCGTTGGAGAGTACAATCACGGTTTTATTATGCGTAGATGAGCAAACTTCTTGACTCTTCTTCCTCTTTCATCCAACCATCCTTCAATCTCAACTGCTGTCTCTCTCTCTCTTTTTTTTTGTTTCGTTTTATTTTCTTCTTCTTCTTCTTCTTCTTTTCGTAAAATCGTTGGAAAACCGAGGGGGAAAAGTTTATTCATGGAATAAGAAGGTATCTTTGTCCGTTAAATGAGAACGGTAGATGAACGAAAAAGTATGTCGATTAAGATGAATGAATTATCAAAAAAAAAAAGAAATGGAAAGAAAGAAATCTTTGCGGCAAACGAAATATATTATTGATCTCTCGCGATTAATTAATAATTAATAATTTATTATTTCATTGAAATACTATCGAGTAATACCCGAACAATTTTACGATTCGACTTTTATAAACTTTATTATTCTTCATCAAAATTTCCTGTCGAAATTTTTCCAACATGCAAATTTCATTCCGGAAATATTGTCGCAAAATGAGACGTCCAGGATGTATCATCATCCATCGGTCGTCACGCTGGCGTCACCATGTTCCACCAAAAGCCTTCTTCTCTCTCGTCTCGACGAAGTTGGCCTTCGCTTACTAACAGAGACGTCTCTCGACTCGCTTTACGGAACCGTGAAAGCCGTCGTCTCCGTCTCGTCGTTGCTGTCTCCGGTCCAAGCAACTAGATTCGAGCAAGCGTAAAAACGAGACTGAAACGAGCTATAAGAAAGAAAGAGAGAGAGAGAGAGAGAGAGAGAGAGAGAGAGAGAAAGAGAAGAGAGAAGAGAAACGAATCTTGTTAACAGGATATATACAATACATCTCAGATGGTATAATAATTTATATACTTCATATGAGTTTGTCTTTATGTTTATGTCTTTATTATTTTTTAACAAAAAAACAGAGATACTTCAAGTTGATATTTACTATCAGACTATTAGACGCGAGAAAGATGTAATTACTTACAAATAAGGACATCGAGATTCTTTTTTTCTTTCTTTCTCTCTCTCTCTCTCTCTAATACATACACACACACCCACTCTTTCTCTTCCTCCTTTTTCTTTTTATTTTTTTTTTTTTGAAAAGATTCTGCTAAATGTCAAGCGTTATAAGTTCTCGAGAAAATTGTCATACTCCCTCTCTTCAAAGAAATTTCATATTTTTTATATTTAATCGCGTTCTAATTTATAATATCTATGTATACTGCTATATTCTTATGTTCAAAAATAACAATAAAAGTTCGAAAATATCTCTCTCTCTCTCTCTCTCTCTCCCTCCCTCTCCATAAGAGTTTACCGCCAATATGTCGCGGCAATATTTTTGGATTAACGTAGGAAACAACCATGTTCTATGTTTACCATAGATATGTATTCTCGTAGAAACGAATAAATACCGCAATATTTGCGAATTCGTTCATGGTAAGAGCAGTTCTGTTCTCGCAACGATATCGGCTTGATATTTGAGTTATATTCGTTTAACTCATTCGCTTTAACGCGCTTATGAAATAATGTGTTTCACGTGAACGTAACGCGTATCGCTAAAAATTTAACGTCTGACGTACAACAGAACATTTACGATACTCGATATTTAGCTCTTCGTTAGCATCAATTTTTCGATAACGTATATAAATTATCGCTTGTACATATGTAGGCGTTCATTCTTTGAGGACGTATGTATACGTCACTCGAAGGGAAAGTGTTGAACGGAGCAATTTTAATCTCGTAAATAGAAAAACGTATGATTACTTAGAGATAAAGAACCCATAGGCTGTAGTATATATATGACCGATGTAAGGCTACGGAAGAATAGCATTGCTGAATAGTTAAATGAAAAATTCCAACGTAACTTTTCTTTCTTGCAACTTCAATCCCGTACATTTTTTGCATTCGTCGCATAAATAATACATTCGCGGTAATTCGTTGCGTGTATTTCAAACGTACGAGAAATAAAGGTAGAGATTTGGAGCAAAAAATTCTATTATGCCGCATTTAAAGCATTGAACGAGCGTAAATTCCTAACCCGATAGAAAGATATTTATCAAAAAACGAGAGAAATTTTTTAAAAGGTATTCGAACGTGGCGTCTAAGTCGATAGAAAAAAAAAGAAACAAAAAAAGAAAGAGAAAAGAAAAACAAAAAGAAAAGGAAATAGAAAAAGAATAAAAGAAAGATAAATTAATCGTCATGCATGTTCCAACGAAAAGAAATGTTATATAGGCCTTTTTTCCTTCTTCTCTTTTTCTACATCTTAAAAACAATGTATACACGTGTACGTCATCAAAGAACTAAGATGCCGTTCGTTCAACGAGACGTTAAACGAATAGAACGTTGATTTATGAACCTATCCACGTACATAGATATAAGGTACAACGTGCATACGATGGCGTGCGACGCAAGAAGCAAGTAAAGTAAAAGAGAGAGAGAGAGAGAGAGACAGTGAAAAAATAGAAAGAGAGAGAGCGAGAGAGAGAGAGAGAGAGAGAGAGAGAGAGAGATAGGACAAAGAAAAGAAAAAAAAAAAGAAAAAAGAAGAAAGAGGAGTGTATCAGAAACGAGGCTCGTGACATGAACGAGGTTCGTTTAATCGCGACAAAGCCGAGCTCTTTTACGCGCCGTTCCTTCCACGTGCGCTCGTCTATTCGTCCGTTGAGATGTTACCAAGCAAAGACTACGACGACGAAGATAAAGATGAAGATGAAGATGAAGATGAAGAAGAGGACGAAGAAGAAAACGAAGAGGAGTAGGAGGAGATTGGTACAAGGAAGACATTGAAAAACTAGGCCGACCGGGTCGAAAAAGGGAAAAGGAGAGGTAAGAAAGAAGAGAGAGAGAAAGAGAGAGAGAGAGAGAGAGTGAGAGAAAAGTGGGGAGTCTCTCACAAGACGGAGAATCATTAATCCTTCTAATTGCTACTCCGAAGTCACGCCACGCGGCACCAGCCGCGTTTTTCTTCCTTCGGATTTTCTTCGCTCTTCTTCATCTCTTCCGTACCCTTAAACATTTCTGCGATGACGATAGAAGAGAGCACGCTTTTCTTTCCTTTCTTCTTTCCATCCATTTTATTTCCGTTCGCTCAAGAAAGCCTATGAAAACATCCGTAAAGAAAGAGAGAGAGCGAGAGAGAGAGAGAAGGAGTGGGAGAGAACGGACTTTCGAGGATCGATGGAGCAAAAAATAAAGAGAGGAAGACAAACCGCATTCGGTCGACAGATGCAGGAGAATTGTTTGTTTAATCAGTATGATCGTTAATCAAAGGTTGATTTTTTTTTTTTAGAAATGAGAACTACAAATTGAAATTTTTCAAACGATTATCCAAAAAAAAATCTATTGGATCATTTTAGATTATTCTCTACTATTCAATTCAGTTAGGTTAGGTTGATATAGGTATCGGTTCATTCTCTCATTCTTTTAATTAACATGATTTCAAATGTGATTTTCAAATTATTCGATAGCCATTAATGAAGCATCTAAATTACTTCAGGTTGTACTTGAAAAACAAAGAGAGAGAGAAAGAGAGAGAGAGAGAGAGAGAGAGAGAGAGAGAGAGAGAAAAGGAAACAGATAAGCCTGTTTTATTTGAAAATTCATAATTGAAAAACATCAACGATCATTCTAAAATGATACATAATTGTCATTCGATCCAATTGTATATATTAAAATGATTATATTAAAATGATAATATATTATTCTCTCTCTCTCTCTTTCTCTCTCTCTCTCTCTCTCTCTCTCTCTCTCTCTCTGTCTCATTTTCTAAAAATATCTCGCATTAATTGGAGAAACTCTGGAAGAGTGTACGAAGGTTAATAATAACTAATGAAGGATAATGTCTAAGCGACATAGAGAGATGGAGAAAGAGAGAGAGAGAGAGAGACAAAGACAGAGAGACAGACAAAAAAAAATGAATAAACATTCGACTTTAACAGCTTTTCACCCTTTCATACTGTGAAAATGGGGGTGTCTCGTCTGCGTGCTTTTACAGAATTAATTCGACATTATTGCAATTAACACCGATGAGAAAGTGCCTCAGCATGGATGTGGCGTTGAAACTGAAAGCTCCAGACAATAAACCATAGGGAGTTGAATTAACGTTGAGCTCGCACGCTTCCCCCCTCCCTCCCTCTCACCACCATACCCCCGCCACCCTGAGTTTTCCCCCTTTTTTCACATTTTTCTCGTAAAATCTTTCGAATCATTCGTACGATCTCTCCTCGTCATAAATAGAGAGAAAGCTCAGAGATTTCGCGTTTCGGGTAGTGTTCCGTCTGATCGAAATCGTGTAAATCCGCTCGTGAACGAAGGTTTCAACGGACCCGAAGCATGTTCGACCATAATCGTAGAAAGGACAAACCTTTGGGTGTGCATACGTACTACGTACATTCGTTCGTTCGTTTATCAGACGATCTTTCAATGGTCGGAAACTGGTGAGCCGTTCCATTTGATTAGAGACGATTTCCCTGCAGCCTAGCCATCGGTTAAATGCCTCTTTCACTCTTTGTCTCTCTCTCTCTCTCTCTCTCTCTCTCTCTCTCTCTCTCTCTCTCTCTTTCCCTTTCTCTTCGTTAAACAACGAAACGTTACAACGTGTATGCGAATTAGCAGTGAAATCGTATCTACCAACGAATCGCCAAATCTACCATCATCGCCATCGCTATCACAAACATAGCTAGCGGTTGGTCATCGACCGCAACGAATTCGAGTGCGTGAACGAGCGAAAAGGCTACTCGATTCGGGTCCTCGAACGAGGACGTAGCTCGGCCTAATATTTTTTTTCATCCTCCTACTCCCTCTCTCCTTCGATCTCGTGCTACGTAATATCAGCTTTGAATCACCGAGCTGGAAACCAACCACCGACGATAAAAGAGAGAGAGAGAGAGAGAGAAGGAGAGAGAGAGAGAGAGAGAGAGAAAGTTCGTTTGCCGGAAAATGGAAAATACTTGAACGGCAGTCCTGGCTTTCGGGTTATATTCTCAAAATTACCCCTCGTTGGGCCAGCCCTTTGGCTTTCTCTCTCTATATGCTGATAACCGCAACCAATACCGCCGATGCTCCACCAACGTCACGTTCTGGAGATTGAAACGCTTCGTTTTATGGGTTTTGATTTCGATTACGGCTATGAATATTCTTGTACTTGCTTTCTTTCAATTCGATTGTGCGAATGAACGAACAAATGAATAAATCAATGATCGGTCACTGTCATACAAAATAATGAACATTCGAATTCAAACTGATATTCCGAAAAAATAAAACAAAAAAAAGAAAAAAGTAAAAAGTAAAAAGAAAAAATAAATGTAAATTTGTTGAAACATATCGTTGCAAATATTGATAGTTTCGTGTAAAAAAAAGAAAAGGTCGATTACATTTTACAGTTCTATGAACTATCGTGTGTCTATTTTGAAAAAAAAAGGAGGAAAGTAAACGCTAAAACAAAATGTTTTTATCATCGCTTATCCAACTCACATATCCAGACTCGAGAAAATAGCTGATCTTTTTCATAAAGTTAGATAAGGGGCTCGTGAAAACAAGAAAGTCGTGAGCTTTCGTTGCACTCATAAGAGCTTCGTAAATAAACCCGGTTCTAAGCTGGTTGAAATTCGGCTCTTGCGGACCGACGGGTATCCCCGCAGACTTTGCATAATTGAATGAGACGTTCACTGGGGCACTCAGAAAGCATCCGATCCCCGCCCCCTCCGTCCACTCCTTGTTCTTTTGCATCAATACTGTCGCTTCTACTTTACCCTTGCATTCTTGATACTACCGCATCATTCTATTCTGAGCCCTATGATACTCTAATCGATACTCGACACTACATTTTCCTTTATCTCTTTATTTCTCTTATAGAAGAAATGTCCCGTGATTTACAGGACTTCCACCCGTGACGTATGACACGACAAACCCTCATCTCGATTTACGACAAACACTCATCCAGGATGAATTCGATCGAGCATGAAAAGAAGAAGGAAGATCTTATTATATTAGGACGAAAGACCTTTTCTCCCTCGATAACTTTCGTTCGGAATTATCTCAGCTTTTCTTTCTTAAGTTTTGTTTATCAGTAACTTTGACATCTCGAATAATCGTCAATCGAATAATCGATTTAACGATAACTTTTTTACATTTTCTTTAAAATAAGTGATAGATATCTTAAATGAATACATGCAGTGAGTAAAATAATCGAAACGGCACTTTTTTCGTGTTCGATAAATTTTTAATCATTTTGTAAAATTACGAAAATTCAGAAAAAAAGTGATAGATAGAGAGAGGGAGAGAGAGAGAGAGAGAGAGAGAGAAAGAGAGAGAACAAAGGAAGTATCGAATAAATTAAAAGAAAATCTCTTCGACCGTTGGAAAAGGTAGGAAGAGAGGAAAAAAGATGTTACAAGGGAAAGAGACGTTAAAGGAAGACAGTGGAAGCGTAGCAAAGACAAAGAACGCCAAGAGGGTTGATGGTTAATGAGTCGTCTAGTCCCTTTTCTTAGTTTTCGGTGGATGCACGGCCATCGAAGTAAAGCTTCGCGGTACTCTGCGTCCCTTAAAGCCGACCGACCCCTACTACTCTTCTTCTCTTCTTTTTCTTCTTATTCTGAAGAAGAACGAGGACGGAGAGAAACAAAACGTGCTCACGTGTGTGAGAGTGGATCTAAGAAAGAGAGAGAAAGAGACAGGGATACGCTAGCGAGTCTGAAGCTTATATATCTGCCGGAACTAATTGTCCCATAATTCACTCTGTCCGGCTACAGCGTTGCTCTCTGCTTATCCTCAACCGTGTCTTCTTCTTCTTCTTCAGCTATCCCCAAACCACCACTACTACCATCTCTCCCCTTGTCGCTGTCTCTCTTTCTCTCTCTCTCTCTCTCTCTCTCTCTCTCTCTCTCTCTCTCTCTCTCTCTCTCTCTCTCTGTTCTTATCCTCCCACTCTTCTCTTCTTCTTCTTCTTTCTCTTCTTCTTCTTCTACAATCCTCTTTACACTTCCTACGAGTTTTACTTTATGCTATTCCACATATCACGATAAAGATCACGTAGTGGATGAACGTTTCTTCAATTCGAGTTTCTCAACTAGAATGTAAGTCTACCTCCGTTGAGTTCCTTCAATTAATTTCATCCTTCTGGATCATTACCAGTATTATATATTTTCGATATCTTAATCTACTCGTTATCACTTGAAATTAGATTTTAATTTCAAGATCGTCTATTGTACAAAGTGATCATTTCTTTTTTACTTTTATTCTTTTCTTTCCTTTTCTTTTCTTGTAACAGTTAATTCAATTTTCCTTGTAAAACTATGCTTTTATTATGTCACGCTGATAGACATGTTCGAGGATGATCGGTAATTTAAAAAAAAATAAATAAATAAATAAAAAAGAAAAAAAAAGAAAAAAGAAAATCAATCATTCAAATTACGGCAATATGGTGTAATAGTTCGTTTAAGAAAGAAAAATTTTATTAAAATACATTTAAAAGGGCGAGGCGAGACGGGGTGAAGGAGGGATGTTGATTAAAGACAAACATTTACGTTCAAGTACATATCACGAATCTAATATCGATCCTATTTCGAGTTTTTGAAAATTTCGAAAGTGGTAAAGAAATTTTCTTTTTTCAGAGGCTCGTTTTAGTAGTAATGCGACGTATTGGTTTTGTATGTCCGGTTAGACGTAGTGCAGAGCGCTAATGCACTTTGTGTCCGGCGGTAACACACATAGTTCCTGCTTATCCAGAACAGCACTTTCTCTTCTTCCTCCTTCCAGTTGTTGCCTTACCACTTCGGATAAAAGAAGTGTTTCAGCTTTTTTCGTCGTGTTTTAGCCCCTCTCACTTTTTTCCCTTCTTGTTCTTTCTCTCTCTCTCTCTTTCTCTCTTTCTCTCTCTCTCTCTCTTTCTCTCTCTCTCTCTTTCTCTCTCTTTCTCTCTCTCTTTCTCTCTCTCTCTTTTACATCTTTCTTTTCCTCTTTGCTCACCGACCATGAGTCCTCTACCTTCTAGACACTCATACGTTCATACGATACGATGAAACACAGTTTTACGTTTTTACCGTCTGTTCGCACCAGCTTTTCTGTCCCTCGATTGTTTCTTTCCACAATTTTCAACATTGTAATTCATTCCCATACACGTTTACTATAGATCTTTTTTAAGCTAATATATTATACACCATTTTAAGCTAATAGTATATAATAATCAATTTATATTTATATAAACAATGCAAAATGTTTCATCAAATTCGAATATTATTCTACTGGAAGTATTATCAATAAAATTTTATAATATTAATAGAAAAGAAATGTTTACAGTTTGTTATATATATATATATATATATATATATATATATATATATATATATATATACATAAATATATACGTAAATATGCGTTGAAGTAAATCGAAGGAAGAGTCGATAACATTTTCGGAATTCATCGAATTTTGAGTACTTTTTGTTACAATAGATATCAGGAAGATAACAAGAAATCGTTGGCGAGGAAAGATATAACTATTGGATCGTGCCTTCATCGCTGTATAATTCGAAGACGAAACAGGAATCCAAAGTCGGCATTATCGTACAGCCCCGAGTTATTTTCCGTTCCTTTCAACGGCTGTTGCAATGTATTTTCGTAGCCGGAAGCGAGGCAACCGGTACACTGAGCTATGGAACTACCAAAATCCAATTCATGAATTCGCGCTTCCAGCTATCGGTTGAGAAATGGGAGACAGAGAGAGAGAGAGAGAGAGAGAGAGAGAGAGAGAGAGAGAAAGAGAGGGAGGGAGGGAGGGAGAGAGAGAGAGAGAGAGTATCGATATTGTGCGCATAAATAAGACTCACGTAAACGATTCGATTATAAAAATGGATAGATTGGTTCAAAATTTTTATCGAATTACTTATGAATGTGTGTTCAAGTATTGTTCGTAAATATAATATTTTCGTTGGACTTAGAAAATATTTCTTTAACTTATATCTTATGAAAAGCACATGCATCAAGTGTTAGACACATTTCAATAACTAATATGCATGACAATATATTTATTATTAAAACTGTATTTTTAAAAATATTTAGAGAAAAAAAGAGAAGAAAAAAGAGAGAGAGAGAGAGAGAGAGAGAGAGAGAGAGAGAGATGTATTAATTCTATATTAAAAAACGAATAATTCTTGTATATTTGTTAATTTTATCTTGTGAACTGGCTTAAAAATTTTGATATATTCGGATGAATTTACCGTTTTCGAGAGTACGAGAAAGCAATTTAGCTATGTCTCGAGTTTGGGAAAACTCATTTATGGGGTTAATTAACCAGATAAAATATCAATGATTTTATCATGAAAATTGGCGTGGCACGCTACGATATTCACCGAACTTTATATGGCTCTCTTAACGATAGAAAATTTATTAATTCTTAATTCGTTTTCAGTACGTTTTTTTACGTATAATAAAATGATAAATAAAATCTATAAATGCACAAATTATACAATTATATCATAACATAAAATATCCGAGAAGAAACTGATACAGCGCATGGTTTACAATTACTAATTAGTATTATATAATTTTTGGAAATAACATAGAAAAATATAAAATTTTTTATACCCTCACGTACCCTTTATCGAGCGATGAATTGGTCTTTTAGTTAATTACAAATTGATTAATTAACATTAATACAATCATACATCGCTTTAATGTAATTAATTCTATATAATGATAATAATAATAATAATAATAATAAAATAATAATAATAATAATATATGTAATAATTATAATATACGATTATTCGATAATGGTAATTTTTGGAAAAGAAAAGTTATATAGAATAAGATGAACTTTAATACGTCAGTTTAACGTCTTCAACAGTTCTGGCACATTTGGCCAAACGAGACAGGCGGCTTCGTTTCAACTTTCAAGGAACTTTTAACCGCGACCTTCGCGACGTTGAATTCGCTCGGAAGTGGACGACGCGAACAGATACTCATCGTTCATCCGCGACGTATGAATAACATACGAGTTCGCTGGCATGCATGAGGGAAAGACCGAAGGAGAAGAACGAATAGCTAAGAGGAAGAAGAAGAAGGTGAGGTAGAGAGGAGGAAGGAGGAGTTGGTGGAAAGGGGAGGATTGGACGTAGCCAACGGTTTCATACATAAATAACGAAGACGGGGGAGTATTCGTACGGCGCAAACTCCAAGTACTAAGAGTTTCACTTCGTGTTACAGTATTTTCTATGGGGAACATTAGATACCCTTAGAATTGTAAGACTTTTCCGAAAGGAAGAACAACAAACAAACGACGACTTTGTCCGATCAGAATTTAAAAGAGTTTGAACAGAAAAATGAAATATACAATGAGATAAACGAATAAAATATTTCTATGATACTGAAATTAAAGTGAAAGTTTCAAAAAATTATCGTCGTGTTCGACGTTAATTAGACAAATAAAATGAACATTTTAAAAAATGATTGATCTAACATGTATTCAATCCGATGAAAATTTCATTAATTAATCGTTGACTTTTATAAATTATCGCTACGTTCTTCGTCAAAGATTTATTTCATAATAAAGGATATTTAAAGCCCTTCGAATCGAATCGACAATTTTTCAAGCCACAAAAAAAAAAAGAAAAAACAATGCCGAAAGTTTTCTACATTTTCAGATGTAGATAGATATCTATATCTGTATTTCTTTAGCCGATGGAATAAAAATAAAATAACGTAAAAGGCATAAAAGTCTATAAACGTAGTTAATCTGTAAGAAAACGAAATGTGAGGGAAAACAAGAGGTTCACAAAGCGAGAATTTTTCCCTAACGCATTCGTACGAAGTATACCGTTTGAGTTCCTCCCCCATGATTGAAAATCACGTTGCTAGAAGGAAAAACCATTCCCACATACTAACGTCTTTGATTTCGTCCCAATAGCCATTCTCCCTTTTTACATGCGGCGTTTACCTCATTCCCAAGTTCTGCGAAAAGAATGGTAGAAAACTCTGAGCGCACAGAAAGTCGCGTCGTGAGTTTTATTAAAAGTCTCGAAATATTCGAGAAGAAAAAAAAAATTGGCGCGACAACAAAGCCGTACCTATTTCATTTTTAACGAACAAAAAGAGAAAGAAAAAAGCGATATTATCGCGTCGACCAGAAGGCCGAAACTCATTCTACCTTGGTAAAATCGTTGCCAGGAAATCGCTCGTAGAACAAAGTGCGCGTTAAAGCTCACCCTCCTGCAACAGAGTATGTTAATTAAAAGTGGAAAATAAAAGGGAGGCGTTTTGCGGAACGAGCACGTTAATGCGAACGCATTTACGCCGCCACGGCTGATGGTCCACGAGAATTAGTCTACTGTCAAATATTTTAGAATACTATTGTTTTCTCTTAAATTTTCTTCTTCCTTCTTCCTTCTTCCTCTTTTTCCTTTCTTTGTTTCTTTTTCTTTTTTTACTTTTCTTTTTTTTTGTTTTGTTTTGTTTTTGATTCGATCGACATATATTCGATTAAAAAAAAAAAAAAGAAAGAAAAAATACTAGACCGAATTGAAATCATTCTTTGATCTAATCTCCGTTAAATATCGAATGATCATAGAATTGTTGAATATAAATTTCAAATTGGTACATCCAATCATTTAGACGACCGGAATGCTTGCATACATATGTTTAAATATTAGATAAAAAAAACATCAACATCTAAAAGAGTTTTATCTTTTTTTTTTTTTGTTATCTCAAGTAACTTCGTAAGATAAACTTTTTATTTTGTGTCTCAAGTATAACGAAAATTTCTGTGGTTACAATTAAAAAATATATTCTTCGTTATTCGATGAAAATGATAAAAGTATCGGAATATGATATTTGCCTAAAGTGAAATCCCCCTTGAAGAGAATTAAACGACGAGTATGTCCTCTTAATCTATAGCAAACAAAACGCTAGACTGCGGAGAGTAGTCGGAGAACAAGCATTATAAATTTGTTAAGCGTCTAAGCGTATTGAGAACCTCTGAAGCTCGTATTACCGATGTTTGGTCCGTTCTCGTCTCTCGTGGGAAATATTTTAAACATGAACTCTAGGCCACACCCCCGCCGCCGGCATTGCCAGACCCCTCCTAACCCCCCTTCCTCTTTTTCTCTTTTTTCCCTCTCTCCCTCTCTTTCTCACTTTTGCAGACGTAAACCTGCACCCTCTTCCATTTTCCGCCTATCGACGTCCATATTTTCGGATTATTGTTGCGCCGTTTGACGTTGCTCATCTAAAAAAGAATAATCACACATTTTACAATTATTGGAAATATTACTAAATTATACTGTAAACAAAACAATTCCGATATCAATATAAAATGGTTTTAATTTTTTAATGAAAATATATATTGATTGATTAAATTTTCATTAGATTTTATTCGTATAAAAAAGCTCATTTATAAAAGAAATTTTTTAATATCGATCTTGTAAGTTTCGTAAGTTTATCATTGTTCAACTTGAAATTGACATTAAATAATTAATTAATTAGAAATATTGATTTAAACATTAAACATATTAATATAATTGTTATCGGTTATTCGGATATTCGGATAATGAGAACACTAATATAAATTACTGATAAATAAAATAAATATTCGAGAATATACTTCGAACGAATTATCAATGCACATAGTTACCCATACGCGCATGCACAAATGCGCGAACGTAAAATGAAAGAGGACTAAAGTTTTATTCTGCCATGCTGGTGCTCAGGGAATTTCTATGCTTTCATCCAATAACAGTTAATATAAAGTATATCTCGTAAAATTAAAATCCTCCTGTCATACGCACACGTACACAATAAACGTGCCCGCGCACACAAACATATATACGTATTTGTATATATACAACGTTTAACGTGTATAAATTTTACATACATAAATGTACATAAAACAGATAAAAAAGAAAGTTAAACTTCCGCGTTCTTGGCAGGAGGATTTTAATTTTACGAGATATACTTTATATTAATTGTCATTGGGATATACAAAAATTCTATGACAATATTCAAGAGTCCGGTAGCATGATAAGATATAATTTTACTCTTCTTTCATTTTATGTCCTAGAATTAATCTAGGTTCTAGTGTTCGCATAATTGTATATATCGATAATTCGTTTGAAATATTTCGCGAATATTCATTTTATTCGTCACAATTAAATTGGATTTACCTTTGTGAAATTTCAAAAGAATACATATATACATACATATATACATACAAACATCCACATACATATATTCACCCTTAAATAAATTATGCATCCAAGTTCGAAAACAAACAAATGAGAAAGTCAATTTAGTCACATTCATTCAATGAAACGATAACATCTATGTATATGTAAGCATAATAAAATACATATATACATCGATCCTACTAGTCACTAGTACCTTTAACTCGAAGACAATGGAATTAATGTTTGCTCCGAGCGTGTATGTCTGTCAGTCTCTTACGAAGTTTCCAATTCGTGGCACGCATTGCACGCTAAGCCTGTCAACTAAACGCTGCTCTACATCGATCGTGAACATTGGAAGCGAATTTCTCTCTCTCTCTCTCTCTCTCTCTCTCTCTCTCTTTCTCTCTCTATATATTTTTCTATCTATATATTTCTCTCTCTCTTTCTCTCACACCACTCTCTTTCTCTTTTTCTCTCATCGTAAATTATCTACGGTGAGGAAAAACGTTGAACATTATTTACGGAGGAACGTAATAAAGCTTTAGATCGTTAGTTAAAATTCAAACTAAGATAATATCGTACAGGTTTATCGTACTTTCTATATACCTATATCTGTATGAAGTATACTATTTATAATCAAGGGAAATATTCAAGGGTGGTTGGTTCTTTTCTTTCATTTTTCTTTTTTTTTTTTTTAACGATAACCAAGCGATAATTAAGTGATTTAACAGTAATTAAGAGGTAATATATATATATATATTACATATATATAAATAACAAACATATTTCAAACTCGAATAGGACATTGATTATTAGATTTAAGTATACGAATGATTTAGTATTAATAGAAAGCTGAAAGCTTAACGATGAAAATTCATCGTACGAATTAAAGAAGAAAGGTTAGATAATCTTAGGGAAAAATGTTCAAAGGAAAAAGTACTTGATTTGTCAAATATTTTTCGACCGTCACGTTCAACGAATCTCGCAAACGCCGTTCGCCATTCTTTGAAGTTTTCGTAATATCGAAGATAACATTGGAAAAATGTTCTTCTGTTTTTCAAAATGCCATTTGAATTCGTTCGCTTTCAGGGAAAAAAAAGAAATAAAAAGAAGAAAAAAATCGATCCACGTTCCCCTTATGCTGCAGTAAGTAAGTACATATAGAGACATATATACATATAGACGCATGCATATAAATATATATATAGATGAACACAGACAGACAAGTGTTATACGTAGAAATGGAAGCATTTACCTACTTGCAGGCTCACGTCTATGTACGGAAACTCTACCTATCCAGTTGCTAGTCAGACAGTTTCGACCAAAGACAATGGGATTAATGTTTGCACCGTGCACATCTACGTTGGTCTATCTTAGAAAGTTTCCGGCATTAGGCGTGGATGAACGGAAGCAAGATCGAATCAAAGAGCGAGAGAGAAAGAGAGAGAAAGAGCAACAGAGAGAGAGAGAGAGAGAGAGAGAAACAGATAAAGAGAGGGAGAAAGAGGGAGAGAGAGAGAGAGAGAGAGAGAGAAACAGATAAAGAGAGGGAGAAAGAGGGAGAGAAAGAGAGAGAGAGAGAGAGAGAGAGAGAGAGAGAGAGAGAGAGAGAGAGAGAGAGAGAGAGAAAGAGACTTCAACTCCCCGTATTTACATCCGTATGGCGCCTCTAAATGCATTTTCAGCACTTAGAGTTCATTTCGAACATATCCCACACACTTCTGAGTTATACCTTTTGGTAAATGATCCTTTATTTTCTTTAACTTTATTCACGCAGAATCTTTTGAATATTTCGATTTAATAATAATTCGTTAATGATTATTAAAAAAATAAAAAAAAAAAGAAGAAAATATACAAAAGAAGAGAAATTCGAGGAACGAAAAGAGATTACAATTTAAATGTATACTCGACAAAAAGAAAAAAAAACCCGCGAGTAATTAAAAAATATTGAAAATCATAATGATCGATATTATTTCAAAATTACATTAAGTTAAATTTGAAACCTCGCACATCTATTTTCAGCCTTAAGGTACGTGCATTTCCCTTCTTATTATAAGTGTTTCATGAAATATATTGTAATTTGTAAACATCAAAAACTAGCTTTACCGTAGTATATTAAGGAACGTACACAAGATGGTAATTAATCTAATTAAGATATCGGCTTTCGGTGAAACGCGAGGTAGAACCTCTTAACTAACATTTTAAAAAGAAAAAGAAGAAAAAGAAGAAGAAGAAGAAGAAGTAGAAATAGAAGAAGAAGAAGAAGAAGAAGAAAAAGAAGAAGTAGAAGTAGAAGTACAAGAAGAAGAAAAAAAGGAATGAAAAAAGAAGAGAAATGTCTAAGGCAAAGTTTACACCGAGACTTCAAAGCCACGAACTGCTTTAACCAGTGTGTAAGTTTCGTTTTCGTCTCGCTCGATCGACTTCCTTTTATCGAGACAGAAGTACGCGAAACGTCGTTCTGCTGTAGAAAATAAGGAAAAGAAGGAAGGATAAGAAAAAGGAAGACAAATGGATAGAGGGAAAGGATAAAGTAGACAGGTAATGAGAGGACGTCTACGGATTCTTTGAAAGGAGCTTGTACCAACGGACATCAACTTGAATAGGTAACTTAAAATACGATTTTCTCTTTGGAAATGAAAAAAAGAATAAAAAAAATAGAGAAAGTGAAAAAAAAGAAAAAGAAAATTGGTCGAAAGTAGAAAGACCAGTTGAGAAGATGGAAAATTAGAAAAAGGAGAAAATAAGGGGGGGGAGGAGAGAAAGGCAAGTTTTCTTTTGAAAACTTTTATCGGACAACAACCATAGAACCCATTCGTATGGTCTGTGGTGAAAAGATTAAAATTTCAAGTACCATCATCCGATATAAAGCACTACTTCATTAAGAAATGAACCTTTTTGTTGATGGTGGTTCTATTATTCCTTCGACTTTGTTCCCTTAACGGAGTAATATCTTTCGAAGATAAGTTTGATATTGGGTATTTAATCGTGGAAGAAGAAAACAATTAGATTTTTGTTAGAATACTTATAAAAAAAAAAAAAAAAAAAAATAAAGAAATAAGAAGGAATACAAAAGAAAAGATTTATAATTAGTTTAAAATTTGAACTTTGTACTTTTTCCTTTTTTTTCTTTCTTATTATTTTTGTTTTTAACATTCGCCTAGCGTATTAAAGTTATTATTTATCATATTTATTTCAGAGAAAGGAAGAAAGAGAGAGAGAGAGAGAGAGATAGAGGTAGATAGAATAAATCTTGGAAAATTGAAAACTGTTGGCAATTTATAAGCAAGCGAAATGTTTCATGAAGGAAAACTCGTGCTGTCTACGATAAGGAGCAAAGACGGGAGGTTAGTGTCATATGACGTGTGCATATGACAACTTAATTCTACGATTCTATTTGACGAGAGTAAAAATAGCATACAGCGGGAGAGTTAACCCTAGCGTATTTATGAAGGACATATTTCTGATGCGCTTCCTGTCTCGCTATGGAAAAGGGTTGTAGAAAGCGACAGAAGAAGAAAACCAGAAAGACTGTCTGTTACTTCTGAAAGATACACACAACAGATCCTTTGGAAACTTGGAATAATATAAAAATATAAACTTTGAAAACATGTAATATATATGTATTACATATATTTACATATGTATAAGTATAGTCGTATTTAGTGATATCAACAAACGATCAAGTAGCTTTGATCTATTTCAAATAATTTCTCATTCGGACAAAATTATTTCTTCATTGCTATGGATTATGCATAAAAAAAAAAAAGAAAAAAATAGCTGATCGTTTATACTCACACATAATCAAACTTTCTCTCGCGGGAAAAGAAAATATACCGTTTGAAAGAATAAACTGAAATACGATGCCGAGAAGATTACTTTTTAAAAGTAATTCCGGTCCGATCATTTGTAAACAATAAAAAGTTTTTAAGCGTCTATTTAAATGTCACATCCTTTATGGACACGTTATAACTTTTTTCTCTTGATTTTAACGAAAATTATTACCAATTATGACTAAATCGTTCATGATAGAGAAAATTCAAAAGTCGATCAAGCTCACCGAGAAGAAACTTCGAAACTCCAAACGATTTCTTTCCTTTATGGGATATATAACGCGTTTCACGAACTCAGCTACGTACTAAAGAGGGATGGTGTTGGGTGCTTCTTCACCATCCACAGTGCGATTAACGATCCAAGGGAAAAAGAAGTTTCGAACGCTTTGTCGCAAACTTTTAGCGAAATGATTTCTTGCTTCGAAATATCCTTCTTTATTTCTTTCTTTTGCTCTTTCACTTTTTTTTTTTTTTTCTTTTTTATATCTTTCTTCTTGATCGTCAGATACATATCGAACAATCGAAATCTGAAATTCTCGATAATATTGAAAGGAAAAAAAATTTTCTCTACCGACGACGACAGATTAAAGTTTTTCGAGTTATCCATGCCCGAATAAATTCATCCCTTTTGTTCGTGCGAAAGACAAGAACTTCCACTTTTCAATACATATTCTCTCTCTCTCTCTCTTTTTCTTTCTCTCTCTTTCTCTCTCTATCTATCTCTTATTTTTCATATTCTTCTATCCCGTAAAGAAGGATAACCTTCTGCAGTTTATATTTTTAAATGTCTTATCGTATCTTGTCGAGCATGAAAGGATTTCTTCCCTCCATCTACCCATCTTTTTTCTTTTCTTCTTTTTTTTCATTGGCAAATGCGGTCCATCCAAAGATGGAATAAAAAACGTTATTTCTCGCATCTTCAGTCCCCTTTTGTTTGATATTTTCTCTATAGATCTAAGGTTTCCTAGTCCGTTCCTATTTGACTCTTTTTATCTCTCTCTCTCTCTCGCTTTTGCTTTCTTTTCCTTTTTTGTTAGATTCTACGATAAAAAGGAGAACTTCTGACGTCCTTTTTAACTAGAAATCCGAATCTCAATGCTTTTTTGTCAATTATTGCTTTTCTATCTTTTTTATTTTTCTATTTTTTTTTTATTTCTTTTTATATTTTATTTTTTAACTTATAGATAAATAAGATAAATAAAAAGGAAAGTATACTAACAAAATCTTGTAGATCCCGATCAAATTTTCCTTTTAATGTACGTAACACATACATACATGATGTTTCAAGAGATTCTTGCTAAACTTCAAAGATCAAAATAATGAAAAAAATTCATATAAACATGGATTTGAAAATATTTTGTTTTCGTGCACTTAGAACGCTATATATAATTCTAAATCTGTTATTTTAGATATATTTTTATATGAAATAAAAAATTTTTGAAATATTAATCCTATTGTCACGGATTGAATACTTTTTGATAAATCCTTATGAAATATCGTAAAAAAATAATCAAAAAATGTAATATGAAAAATTGTAAAAAAGTAAATAAAAATTTTCTACAAATCTCATAAAGTATTTATCTTCGAACAAATTTATATAAATGATCGACCAATAATACGTTATAAGAGTAAATAAGTTGTATTTTTAATAGAAACAACAATAGATAAAAATTACATTGAACATGGTTACGTCTTAAATCAATTTACTGATATTTATAGAAATAATTAATTATTTTTTATATTTCCTGATTATGAAAATAATTTCACGAAGAAGAAATAACAATACTTCATATAGATTAATTACTTACGTTTCAGAATTAAATTTTTAACAATTCAACTTGCCCAATAGGAAGTCGGTCTAATTCGAAAACAAAGCGTTTCCGGGTTCATGTTAATACGAACTTTTTTTTTGAATAATTTAATCATAAGTATATGACTATAAAAAAAGTTCAACAGGAATTGCCTGGAACACCCTATATATATATATATATATATATATATATATCGAGATTATATATATATATATATATATATATATATATATATATACATATATACGAAGTTCGTAAAACATGTCTGGTAAATGATACACACTATCGATTCACTTTTTTATTCGATATGGATAAATCCTTCTTTTCTCGACGAAATCGAAATATCCCATATGGGGCAGCTACAACGAATTCCCTTAGCTTTCTAAACTCGATGAAGGAAAACGTAGCTTTGGATAGATGGATATATTGGAGGTTATTTCAAGTACAGTTTACTTTGGATATAGGATTTTCTGTGTATCTAGTCAATACGAAGGACATCATTAAACGATGCACACCTGGTTCAAAGCAAAGATTAGTTCCCAAAGGTTAGTTCGTTCGAATATTATGCAGGTGGATTATTCTGTAAAGCCAAAGAACTTTCTCTTCCCTCGTTTGTCTCCTTCTTCCTCTCTCTCTCTCTCTCTCTCTCTCTCTCTTTCTCTCTCTTTCTCTCCCTCTCTCTCTTTCTCCCTCTCTCTCTTTCTCTCTCCTTCTGATTCTCCGATATGATCAAGTTTCGTACACACTCAACACATAGTAAACACAAACGTAGTATATCATCATTCGGCTTCGGGCTACGTACGAGAGAGAGCAAAAGAGAGATAGATAGATAGAGATAGATAGATAGATAGAGACATAATAAGAGAGAGGGAGAGAGAGAGAGAGAGAGAGAGAGAGAGGAGAGCTCAATCCTTTCGTTCTCATCTTACTCATAGCTCAGGCTACTATTTCCTCTAGTAAAACTACGTTTCGAAATTCAATGTTTTCAATTTGACGATTCAAATCAGTAATTCTCTGCGGAGCACCGATAGGAAGGTTTCGTGAACCTTTCTATAAATAAATAAACAAATAAATAAATAAAAAAAAGAAACAGAAAAACAAAAGGAAAAAAAAAAGAAAAGGAAAAAAAAGAAAGGAAAGAAACTCTTGACTGGTGATAAAAAGAAAACGGTCTCATTTATGTCCCCCTCCCCAAGTCTTTATAAATGTAAGACATTATACGTATACAATCAGCAAAAGAAACGAAGGGAGACTCATGCGACTTCCATTCGTCGTTGACTTTGGCGTCGGCGTTGACGTCGGTGTCGGCGTCGGCGTCGGCATCGGCGTCGGTGTCGGTGTCGGTGTCGGCGTCTACTAAGGGCGTAGGCACTGCGTTTGTCTAGTTCCAACTACGCACGCGACATCACAAAGAAATCAACGATACTATCTTTCTTTCTTTATTTTTTTTTCTTTCATTCTCCCTCTCTCTCTCTCGTTCTCTGTCTCTCTTTTTCTATGTCTCTATCTATCTATTTATTTCTCTTTTCTCTCTCTCTCTCTCTCTCTCTCTCTCTCTCTCTCTCTCTCTCTGTTACATGTACATATTTACACACGCAGAACCTTCCACGAAAGGCAAAGAGTCGTGCGAATAGAATAGAAATACTACATACCTGATCGTACGAGTTCGTGCAATGGCGAAGAAGTAGAAAGAGAGAAGAGGGAGAGAGCCTTCTTTTTATTGGCCATGCTTGAGAATCGCGTGCGTCGTGTCCGACATCGGCACTAACAACGGCATTGGAGTAATTAAGTGATTATCTCGTTCGTGGCGTAGACAGTCGCTACACTCTCCCTTCTCACCCTTCTCATTCTTCTTTTCCTTTCCGCTCTCTCTTTCTCTCTCTTTCTCAACAATTTTCTTCAGTCTCTTTTACTCTTATACCAGCTCCGTTTGCCGCCAATAAAATCTACGTTTTTGTTACAGCCGTACGTGCTACGATCTCAACCCACGCGATACATTCTCTCTCTCTCTCTCTCTCTTTCTCTTTCTCTCTCTTTTTCTTCCCCCGCCCCCTCTCTCTCCCTCCCTCTTACTCTTTTTAGTTCTCTTCTTGTCTCCTCTTTGCCCTTGCTTCCTTTGTGTTTTTCTTCCTTCCTTTTTTACTTCCTTCTCTTTCTCCTCGCGCGTCTTATTCTCTTAAATTGGAGCTCCCTACAGATTCTAGATCTCCTTTTTTTCCCTCCCTCTCCTTTCTTCTACGAATTCTTCCTATTTTCTTTTTTTCCTTTCTGTTTTTCGCTACTGTATTTCTTTTTTTTTCTCTTTTTCTTTTTCTTTCATATTATCGGTCTTTCTTTACTAACTAATAAAGATAACACTTCCTCGACGTTTAATATCACGAATAAATTCGAGATTACATATATATATATATATATATATATATATATATATATATATATATATATA
This sequence comes from Vespa crabro, assembly GCF_910589235.1. Lineage (NCBI taxonomy): Eukaryota > Metazoa > Arthropoda > Insecta > Hymenoptera > Vespidae > Vespa > Vespa crabro. The sequence continues at coordinate 7,272,063 of NC_060955.1, forward strand.
TATATATAAAGAAAAGAAAAAAGAACAAAAAAACAAATTCAATAACGCCTCTTACTTTTTCCCCTCACAAAATCTTTTAATAAATCTCGAAAGATGAAAAAAAGATCTATAATGATTCGTAAAGATCGAAATAATTGAGCAAAATGTTAAAATGATTAATACGTCGATTCTTATTAATATTCTGTTCTAAGTAAAAATAATCGAAAATATTTTTTTATCCAATTTGCATCGTAATCGAACGTCGATAAAGGAAACGAAAGAGAGCAAAGAAAACGTGAAGAAACACGTTAATTTCCTTTGTCTAATATCTTGTCGATCTTTAATAATAGATATTCCTTTCTCTCTTTCTCTCTTCCATGAGTGCTACCATCATGCTGCTACCGATAGAGTCATCATAGTGAGGGAAAGAAAAAAAATAAAGGAGATAAATATCAGTGTGCACGTCGATTTGGAAACGAGGAAAGGATCGAAGTAGGTGGAGCGAAAGGAAGAAGCGAACCGTTAACTCGGCCAAGTCCTAACCGACAATTTGATTACTAGACGATTGCAAGAGGGCAAATTAAGTTCAATAGCAGGGAGAAGAATATATAGACGGCTGAAGGTTTTCACGAGAGGTAAAGAAAGACCGACACCCGAAATTATCCTTTTGGTTTGTAGATAGTAAGAGAAAGCAAGAAAGAACGTGAGAGATAGAGAGAAAGAGAGAGAGAGAGAGAGAGAGAGAGAGAAAGAGAGAGAGAAAGAAAGAGAGAGAGAAAGAGATGAATAGCACATCGATTCTTGGCGCCTTGGTAATACCTTAAAAGAGGATGAGGCGCCCTTCAAGGGTTCTCCCTTTTACTCTCTTACTCTGTCTCCTCTCTTACGTACAAAGGAAGAGCCACCTGCTTTTCCAAAGGCGTAACCACGAAGTAGAGAAGATTCTCAAAGACTCGTTTTTCTCTCTTTATCTCTCTTTCTCTCTCTCTCTCTCTCTTTCTCTCTCTCTCTCTCTTTCTTCTATTTTCTTCCTACTGTCAAAACAGATTTTCATGCTGATATCCTTGAACCTGTCTCCCTTGCACCCCCGATATAAGCGAAGTCGCAGACGAGATCACGAAGCAACGAAATGGAAATCCGCAAGGAAGTATATTTCGACGGAAAACCACGTAACACGACGCGATACGAATCGCACGAATAAATATCGCTACCTATTTACTATCTTATTTTAGAGACTGTGCAGACGAAATAACCGTGAATGTCGTAAATACGATTTACGCAGACTCGAGATTCTAATAGTTCGGTTTTTTTTCTTTCTTGTTCTTTTTTTTTATTCTTTTATTTATATTAAAAAACATCCTCTTGATATAACCAATATCTATAACCAAAATGAATTGAGATCATATAGCAAAAAAGAAAAAGCAAGAGAGAAAGAGAGAGAGAGGAGAGAAAAATAAATGCTATAAAACAGAGAAAGAAAAAATTATATGGTCGATAAAAAGCAAGAAACGAAAGCATAGTTAACTCGAGCAATCTCGTGGCCGATTACGATAACGAGCAGCTGACAAGTCATGGCTAGATCTTGTTAGCACGACTGAGACATCAAACCCTAAATCCAAGCAGGGGAGCGTAAATCATTGAGTGTATGTCCAATATGCTGCGTGTTCGTTCTCGAGAATATCCTTCCTGCGAAAATACACCGGTAGCTCGCTAGCGTGAACTTCCTTCCGATTCTGAAAAACTGGACAGTTTTGAGAACCCAGAAATAACGAGAGAGAGAGAGAGAGAGAGAGAGAGAGGGAGAGAGATGAAGAGGGGAGAAAAGAGAGGAAAGAAAAGGAGACACTTGGTACGCCGACCATATGTCAAGAGAATCTTACGTAGGTACCTTCCTCGTATCTTATCTTTCGTTTATGGCCGCGAGCGTAATCCGAACGGAAGAAAAATGCGCACGAAATAAAATCCAGACCGGTTCCACTATACTTGCTTTCATCCTTCTCTCTCTCTCTCTCTCTCTCTCTCTCTCTCTCTCTGTTTCTCTTTCTCTTTTCTTTCTGTCTGTCTTTCTCCCTAGCCACCCACCTTTTACATACGAGCTGAACGTTACGCGCTCGCGTTTTCAGCTTTTCAGACGTCCCCCAGCCGTGTTCGCTCATCCGTCCACATGAAACGTTATTAAAATTTCCTCCCCTTCTCTTTTCTACGTAGATGGATCCAACCTTCTTTTACTTAACATACATTCTAATAACTTTCGAAGACTGACAAGGTTACTACTTTTAATCGTAAAAAAAAAAATGTATAATATTTATAGCGAAAAAGAAAAGAAAAAGAAAAAGAAAGTAAGAAAAAGAAGAAGAAAAAGTAAAGAAAAATACAGTTTATCCTGTCGTTTCAGACTTTATTTTTCTCTTCGACGACAAATTTAAATATGCTTACTTTCAGGATCTTTCTCCTTTTTTTCATTTTTTTCTTCTTCTTCTTCTTCTTCTTCTTTTCTTTTTTATTTGAATATATAAATTATATTCACAAAGCAACAGTACCTACCTGATAATTTTGTTTAAAAAGGATCCATTCATAAAGATCATCCTTGTACCTTAATATACTCTTTAATACAGTTGTGTTAGCGATCGTTTAGTTCAGGGTACAGGATTAACCGAATACGAATTAAAAGGGTAAAGAATCACAATTCGGTCCCGTGCACAAAAGACACCGCAAGTCGAGCATGATGTCATTCGATAACCCTAGTAGCTCGATATCCTTCTTCCCCGATCTCGCACTATCTTTTTACCCTTCTGTCCTTAACTATCTTTAGAATAAGGTAGGTGAAAAATCATATAGACAATTCGAACGTTATTACGATTCGCTCGAGGGAACGCGAATGGTAAAAAAAAGAAGAATGATTTAGGTCTGGCAGGACAGAAAATACAGCTGTGCCTATTAAGAAGCTGAAATACCCAAAGGATGTCTTTTTTTTTCCCCCATTTGATTTAATGTTTTTGTCTGTCACCGTCTCCATTATCCTCGATATTCCTATTTTTCTCTTCCTGTTTTTTCCCCTTCACCTTGTTGTAAAATTCCTGATCTCCTTTCTTCATGAATTTTTTACAGATTTTTTTGCTTATTTTTCTTTTTTTCATTTTATATATATATATATACTACTATAGTATATATATATATATATATATATATATATATATAGTATATATATATACACCTATACCTACGTATATATCACAATGTTCGGAATATAAACCAGTTCTAAACTCGATTTTCTCGTGGATGGACTTGATGCACTTTCTTCTCGTCGTTGGAATTACTTTGTACTCGAACTATCCTCGAATAATAAATTCCACGACATTTCGCCTTGATTTTTCTCAACATTCGATATATATACATGCACATACATATATATATATATATATATATATATATATATATATATTTCCCGCAGGAAGAATCAAAATCTCGATCGTTGATTTTAACTCGACGACATTAAACGAACCCATCGACGTGTTTCGAGCTTGCTAGCAGGACAACCTGATTATCTTCTTGCTTGGTATTCCTAAGGGTGAATCGCGTGTCTGATTCGCAATGGAAAAAGAGTATGTATCTGTATGTATACGTGTGTGTGCGTGTGAGAGAGAGAGAGAGAGAGAAAAAGAGAGAGAGGGAAAGAGAAAGAAAAAATAGGGCGAGGAGAAAGAGAAAGAAAAAAAAGGTACGAGTCTCTACGTAGTGGCTCGTTCCGCAAAGGGTCCTTCTTCTATTTTGATACCTACCGGTACACGCACAACAGACTGTCGCTTCAGATTAGGCTCTCTTCCCCCTACCCAATGCCTTTCGGGTTCTCTCCCTCGCGCTTTTATTTGTTAAGGGACAGTCTCAGTCGAGCAATCCATAGCAATCCACGTCCACGTCAAATGTCGCTCTGCGTTCGCTCTTTATTTACTTTCTCGTATTGCATTAGGATAGGTCTCCGGATCCTGTCTTTTATTTTGTTTGAATTAGGTCGTAAAGAAGATTACGTCTACGTACCGGCTTGCTTTCATGCTAAACCTTAATAGGACGAAGACGACCTATTATTAAGACCGTTCGTATTTAAAATCGAAAGAGATTGATATAAGTAGACGGAAAAAGGAAGAAGAAGGAGGAAAATAAATAGAGAGTGAGAAAGAGAGAGAGAAAGAAAAAGGAAAAGAGAAAGAGAGAGAGAAAGAAAAAGGGAAAGAGAAAGAGAGAGAGAGAGAGAGAAAACAATCTTTATTAGTTTTAATAAAACAAATTATAAACAATGTGTATATAATGTCGCTTTAATATTTAGTAAGGCTTATTATTACTACGAATTATTAGGAATTATTATTACTAATGAACTACTTTGAATTTCTTTCATTTTTACACGAAGTACACCGGAACAAGGAGAATTTGTATTATTTAATACGAACGAACGAGCATATCCGAAATACGACTTCGTTTATTTCTAGGAGAAACATCCCATCCCTAGTCACGAGCAGAGAAAGAGAAAGAGAGAGAGAGAGAGAACATCTCCGGTCTTTCTTTCTTTTCCCTTTCTTTTTACTCCGTCTCGTTCCGACTCTGTGAATGTCGACCGAGTGCGACAGACCATAGAACTCGGTAAATGGAAATTATTATGAAAATTCTTCCGGCTTGAAAGAAGAAGAAGAAGAAGAAGAAGAAGAAGAAGAAGAAGAAGAAGAAGAAGAAGAAGACATCCGAGTTTTTCACTGAAATTCGAGTTTGTCTCTTGCTTCTACTTTTCATTCTCGTTGCGTCGTAAAAAAAGCAAAGGAAAAACAACGACGACGATAAGGACGATGACGAAGAAGAAGAAGAAGAAGAAGAAAGAAAAAGAAGTTTCAACGGGACACCGAATTTCTTTCTCTTTCTTTTCTTTGAAAAAAACTGACATGTAAACCCTTGCGATTCTTGACACCAAATATAATCCGAATCGAGACACGTTATCCTTGTCTATCTGAGAAGGAAAAGAGAGAGTGAGAGAGAGAGAGAGAGAGAGAGAAAGGAAGAATTCATTCGGAGGTTCTCTTTTTAACTCTGAGGGGGTCAATCGTGATATGTTTCGTCGCGTGTCAGGCTTCAAAAGGAAGCAGTCCAGTTCTTTCCAGATGTTTTTAACACGTTCGCTACCGGAATCACATATCTGTGACGTACCAATTTCGATTGAAAGACCAGCGTCACGGATAACATGACAAAATCAATTTTAATGTTATCTCTCCATAAATAAATAAATAAAAGTCTGCAATATATTTTGCAAAATTTTGAAGAAAAAAAAAGTACTAGCCTATGAATGGAATTTTTTCTCCACATTTTTACCTAACGTCAGATAAGAGTTATCATCCACTTTTATCATATAATACGTATCATATAATACAACATTAATTTGTTTAAAGTATAATGAATACAAAAAAAAAAAGCAAGAAAAAAGGACAAAAAAATAATGAAAGGATGATAAAGTGAAAAAGGAAAAAAAGAGGAAAGAAAAAGGATGATCCATTGAATTTTACATGATCTATTTGAAAATCTAACTTCTTGTAAAGCATTCGATTTTCTCGATTCGGGTGTTCTCGAATACCCTTATTCCTTTCGATCGTATCAATCAACGATACGATTGAGTGCTACGTTCAATCCTACATAGACCAATACATAAGAGAAAATTAGAAATATCCGGTTAACGGAAACTCGAATGCGTGCGGAGATACGTGCTACTCGGCTCGATCCAGGAATTAACGTTCTATGCGTACGTATATACACATCACCGGGTCTACGCGTTCCACTAATTCTCTTATATATACAGGGTGCCCGGAAATTCGTATATGTAGACTCCAGATCATAGGAGGAAATGAAATTATTTGTTCGGTACAAGTTCACGAAGTCAACTCTGATTCTGCTCGAAAGAAGAGAAACAATTCATAAAAATCTATTGTTAATTATTGAAATAAATGCACTCGTAATAAGATATTATCTTTAATCGGTTTCAGCTTGACCTCCTAAACATTTTTTCTTTTTTTTTTTTTTTAAATTATTGAAAAATATATTCTTTCCCAAATGGTAATCCATGTCTATTGATATACCTAATTAGATAAATAAATAGATATATACTTAGATAAATACATATAGATTATATTTAAATAAATAAATATATATATATATATAATTTCAATCTTTACGATTTAATTAATGTTTATTTCGTAGTCACCCAGTAGATAAATTCGTACGTGTGTGCACAGGGAATGAAAGCAACAGAAGAGGAAAGAAAGAAAGAAAGAAATAAAAGGAGTCGATCGACGAATCGTCGTCTCCCTTTTTCCTCTCTCTCTCTCTCTCTCTCTCTCTCTCTCTCTCTCTCTCTCTCTTTCTCTTTATCCTCTCGTCCTGCTTAAGGTTTGGCAACGGGTGTTCGTCGGATCGACCGTATCGTTCGATGCTAGTGGCGTATGATTTAATTAAGCACAGTGGTGCCAGCGAAATTAGCAATTACCGGACGAGCCGACGTTCTTCGAATCCTTTCGGAATCGAAAGGAAATCTTTTGGATCTAAAAACAAAGAAAAAGAAAAACAGAGAAAGACACAGACAGATAGATAGATAGATATATATATATAGAGAGAGAGAGAGAGAGAGAGAGAGAGTGATGGAGAGGAAGAGAGAAAGAAATAAAACGGAAACATAGGAAGAGAGAAAATTCGTTACGTTCAATTTAGAGAGGGTTTCTTAATTAGTTACGTGAACGGCTTGTTTTGTTAAAAAAAAAAAATAAAAAAATAGACATTGTTGTCGAGTAGGATTTGGAGAGCTTCTTCGCGTAATGAGATAGGATGAAAAGAATAGAAATAGAAGCCTTCGACCTGGAAACGACACTTCCATTGTTTCTATAAAGATGATGTTTCGGGGGTGTCAGATAGAAGTGCGTACAAGAGAGATGAGATGAGTGAAGAGATGAGGAGAAAAGAGGAGAGGAGAAGAGAGAAGAGAAGAGAAGAGAAGAGAAGAGAAGAGAAGAGAAGAAAAGAGAAGAGGAGAGGAAGCTTCCATCTCCGTTAGACTCAATTCGATGATGGACGGATACAAGATAACTCAAGAACACCAAGTCACGTTGGTACAACAACCTAAAGCCCATAATTCTGGTATCGAGTTAAGCGGCAAGAGTTCGGATAACAATAAGTCGTCTACCATTTTATACATCAGAAATTTTCTTAGCAGATCGATGAAGGAAAGTAATTATAGAAGTCAGATCATTTTTTAAACTAATCGAGACTTCGTTCTTTTCCCTTTTATACTCTATTTATCTATTTTAATTTATATTCTATTTTAATTTCTCCGTCTATTTTTTTTTTTTTTAAGAAATAAAAAGAAAAAAAGAAAAAAAAAATATGTGAGATCTTAACGCATTCTTGGATTATATACATATATATAATATCCCCATTAGAGTAATGGTGCAACGTGTATTATACTTTGTAAGAAAAAGACTCTACTGCTTCCTCTCTTATTCTTCCTTGATTTTTTTTTCCTTTTTTTTATCTTTTTTTTTTTGCCTTCTTTTTTTCCATCGAAATCTCGTCGGTCATTTTTGAGGTTTCGGATAATTGCGAACGATCGATCGAGACCTAATGACCCGTCGGATTTATCGTAGATCGTAGAAATGTTATTCCGAGGACATTTACTGTCGTCTTATAACGCTTGAGGTAATTCTGAAGAAATTACGGGAAAGCAACGAGGATCATCGGTGTAAGCTGTAAATCAACTTCCAAAAACTCCCGATGGATTTATGAAGATACTCGGTCATTATCGGATAATGACATAATATATCATCGGAAATATTGCGAGGTAAAAAAGTTGAAAAATCGCCTGGAGATATAAGAAAAAAAAAAAAGAAGAAGAAGAACGAAGAAGAGAAGGAGAAAAAAATAGGAAAGAGAAAGAGGTATGTTAAGTTTTATGGTAGAAAATCGAGTCACCTTGAAGCGGATCGAACCTCTTCAAAGTCTTACTTCCTTCGAGCTTACGTCTTTCGAGCCGTTACCGTCATTGTAGTTAAGTTTTCCTGTGATATTTGTCACTTAAGTACAACGATATTATTGTTTGTTTGGAATAATGAAACAATAATTTTTTTCCTTGTAAAATTTCACATCTGTTTCTTTTTCTAATAATCTTTTCTCTGAAGATCGTTTCAATAGTAATAATCGTCAAAGAAAAATAAAACTAAATCGATATGTACGTAAGTACGTGTGTCTCACTTAAAAAAGAAAATACGAAAACAAATTGATCATGGAAAATCCTTAAAGAAAGAAAATTTTCTTTTCGATTTTCTGAAATGTTCGATCGAATTAATCAAAAGACAATCCGTAAAAATAAATATGATCTATAGTATAAGACTGACATAAGATGTTCATTACGTTTCATTGAATTTTCTATTTGTACAAGAAATTCTTCTTCTTACATATATAAGACAACGATAACAGAGTTATATATATATATATATATATATATATATATATTTATATATATATATATATATATATATATATATATATTCGATTCAATTTACTGGCTATATTTTTTTCTTTTTTCTTTTTTTATTCCGAGCTGTTGAATATTCGTTTATAATACTTCAAACGAAAGTTAGACTCGGAAGAATTTCATAATTTTCTTCGTTTGCAAACATTCTCGAAGATTTCGCGATCGCGAATTTTATTTTCAAGGAAAAAGTATATAATCTATTAAGAAAAATATTATAGAGGGTGGTCATTTAAAGAACCGAATGATATAAAACAAAAATAATTTTTACGAACATATTTTTTTTTAATTTTTTTATTATTATTGCCAGACAATCATATGTAGCCCCATTTTAATCTCCAAGGAATGCTCTGAATAAACCCTTTCAGTCTTTCAGTGGCCATCCTTGTATTATAACGATAATATAATCAGATAAGAAAAGGAAACAAAAAAAGAAAGAAAATTAATAGAACAGAGTGTAGAGAAAGAATGCTAGATGAAATAAAAGAAAGAAAAAAAGAAGAAAGAGATCTTCTTTCTTTACTCGCGAATCTTTCTATTAGAAGGATCCAAAACGTTCACATTATCGGCCGGAACTGACGAAGAAAGAAATCCTTTAGTATATCTAGAAGAGATATATCTAGAAGAGGTACCATAAAAGCGTTCACTCAAATCTTATGCTCGAGACTTTGTTCACTTTCTAGCAAGCATTTCTCTCTCTCTCTCTCTCTCCCTCTGTGTGTGTGTGTGTGTGTATATGTCTATCACATACACTCTTCTTCCTCGTCCTTCCAGGATACAAAACGTTTCCTACTTTCCTTCGTTCTTTTACCACTCCATAGTTCGTCCTTTTTCTTCTTTTTCCCTTCAAACTAGAAGCAAGGAAAGCAAGGATCTCGAAGGACGAAGCAGAGGACTTGTACGTTAAGCTAAAGCGAGAACCTTTTACCGAGCTAACAGTCGCATAAAGCGTTCAAATGGAGGAAGCCTAAAGCCTTGAAGTTTCTTTTACGTACTCGCGCGTATCCAACCGCGATATGTTTCACCTTTGTATATAAATACATATATATATATATATATATATATTAGATACATTCATACCATCTTCAAGGTGACATAATTTCGATTGAGAATATGTCTTATGTGTTTTTCATTATTGGCGAAGATCCTTAAAACATTGTTCGATATAATTATATTGGAAGTATTGATAAATATTTCCCTATAAACTAAATCATATTTATTCCTTTTATATACATATTTTAATAAAATACATGTATTCCTTTGTATAAATATTTTAATAAAATATAAACGAAACAAAACAAAACCAATGAATTTGATATTCTTAAGATACATGAATTTCTTTCATCTTAAAGGGACTTTTAAATTTTCTTTAAACTATTGTCAATCAATATTTCTTAATCTTATCATATTTTTCAATATCATTAGAAACAATTGAGAAAGTTAAATGTTCTCTTAAAAAGGTAGTTCAATCCTCGATGGTATACATTGTATGTCTGTATCAAATATATAACCACTTCGAATGAATACATTGTATACACAAAGACCTTCCATCGTTTTACCCCATCTACGTCTTTCGATCGGTAATATGCGTACTTACGTATATATTACTTCTCGCAGTTACTCTAAAGGAGAAAGAGAGAAAGAGAGAGAGAGAAATGTTGCAAAGGGCGAAAGGAAAAGAGATAAAGAGAAAGAGAAAGAGAAAGAGAAAGAGAAAGAGAAAGAGAGAGAGAGAGAGAGAAATAGTCAGAAGAAACGAATCGAAAGAAGAAAGATGCTTATCCTCCATGTCTATACGTGTATTTCCAGCGGTAGCAATGGGTCCTTTGTTCTAGCAGGTGCTTCCTTCCACTATGGTGCTCCTTTTCTTCTTCTCCTACTTCGAACCTTTTTTCTCTTATTGCTTTCACCCTTTTCTCTCTCTCTCTCTCTCTCTCTCTCTCTGTCTTTCTCTCTCTGTCTCTCTCTTTCTCTCTCTACGATTTTCATCGATGCATCGGAGAATTCTCCGAGCTCTTTCGTAAATATCCCGTATATTCAGAAAGAAATTAGTCTATCCAGACTCCACGATCGTATCGTTCTTTCCAATTATTTGAATTTAACTTTTCCCTTTTAAAGTAATTTTATTACCAAAATTGTTTTTTATGTTTCTTCAATGATAACATCTCCGAACTCACAAATGTTGACGTAATAATGAATTTTTTATTCTCTTTCTCTCGTTCCTTTCTTTTTTTCTCTGTTTTTAATATCGCTTATGGTTATCGAATGATCATGGAGTCCTTCCTCCGGAGGGAGCAGAACTCTATTTCTCTCTCTCTCTCTCTCTCTCTCTCTCTCTCTCTCTCTCTCACTCTCTCAAGAAGCGGTATCCTTGGAATGACGGACAACACCGTCGGGATGGTAGGTTCGTGTACTCGGAGTTTGGTAGTGCCACAGGTCAACAACTGGCGTCGACGGAAAATTATGCGGCGCTAGATCCTTCGTGACGGTTTATAGGCGATGGTATGTATCACGAAATGGCGAAGGATCGCACGAAATGCGAAGAACTCGTGGAGAGTTACGAGAGCTACGCGATAAGAGAATCTCTTCTATTCTCTCTCTCTCTTTCTTTCTTTCTTTCTTTCTCCATCTCTTTCTTTCCCATTTTCATCGCCTCAAGAAGTTCAAAAAGTTCAAAAATATTCCCTCTTTAACACAAATGTTCACCGATTGTTCAACAATGCTTTAATGATTTCATTTTACAGAACAAACAGAACTTTCCGCATACAGATGTATTAAACTTATTCGACGTATAATTATTTCAGCATTGATTGAAAAGCAAATAAATAATAACAAAAAAAAAAAAGAAAAAGAAAAAGAAAAGAAAATGAAATAAAAGAAATAAAAAGAAATAGCAAAACAATAAATAGGAATCAAAACGCAAATGCCTAGAATATTATGATTGACCGCATACATATGTCGATCAAAAAGGGAAACAAAAATCTTTTATTTCGAAAATAATAGATCTGAAGATGAATGATGTCGTCGAAGGGTTGAAAGAAAATTTGTAGTTTTCGGATATTAAAGACAACATTTATGACAGATCATTTGTAATTAAAGGAGAAGTAGCGTGTGGTTAAGAAGATTGAAAGGTAGAAAGGGAAAGAGAGAGATAGATAGAGATAGAGAGAAAGAAAGAGAGAGAGAGAGAGAGAGAGAGAGAAAGAGAGAGAAAGAGGGAGGAAGGAAGGAAGGAAGCAAAGAAGGAAGAACGGACGCACTTTCTGGTTTGAAGTAGAGAGTTTCGGAGTATGGTCTATGGAAAGGTCGAAGGAAGGGTTCGGTGTCGAGAGGTAGAAGAAAGACGGGAGCCGGTGGATCGTGGGAGAGGAAAGGTAGGAAGGTTCAAGCTGAGAACATAACGAGCGGCCGGCAGGTAATGAAGACCGTTCTATCTCCTCGCCACCGAGGCCGCATGGACGCCGCACAGACGCTGAGAATGAACGCCGAGAACCAACGCCGAATCCCAAAGGGCGCACTCTCTTCTCCTTCCACACTTCTCTTCCATCCTTCCCCACTAATCCGTTTAATCTCGAGCTAATTAACGATCGTGAGCCCTTAATAATTCTTCGGCTTCCTCTCGTAGTCGAATTAAGCGAAGGAGTTCACGCATTTTCCGCATATTCCAACCGCGAGTTTCCACTTGCTGGCTGATGTTCCCTTCTAGTAATTTTCATATTTCCACGAGTTTACACTCGACGTGTTCCTCATGTAAATGAGGATCCTTCGATATTTTTTTTTCTGTTTTTTCTTTTTTTTTTCTTTTTTTTTATTTTCTTTTTTATTTTTAATAGCGATCTTTCCATTAAATTGCATCAAATAAAGTTGTACGTAATATGTATATGTGTCTGTATGTATATCTATATAGATATATAATGAATTACAAGAGAGGAAATTTTTTTGTTCCTTTAGTATCCATCGACTGTTCGGAACTATATATATACATATATATATATATATATATATATATATATATATATATATACATATATATATGTATATATATATACATACATACATATATATACATATAGTTTTATATTGTCTTGTAAAACGATCGCAAGTTGCAGCTGCGAGATGACTAACAATAAATGTAAATGAGACAAGGCAGAAGAAAATTCATGATACAGCGATAGAGGGTCTTCCGAAGAAATAGAGTACCATAACGTTCGAATAACGTTCGAGATAATGGTAGAGATAATGAACGAGAAAAGATAACGATCATCGATAAGTATCCAACTGTTAGTAATGATTCTTTTAAAATCTATTTTTAAAAATAATATACCTATCTTTCTCGTTACAATTCATTGCGATAAGAGCACGGATCTTTTCATTCTTCAGATCTTTTCATATAAAATTCGAAAAACGTTGGAAGGGATGAAAATCGAATACGATGAAAAATTGCGTTTTTTTTTTCTTTTTTTTATCCTTGTAAATGACAAAAAGAAGGACGGAAGAGATGAGATAACTCGAGATAAGCTTGTGCTTTTTTTTTAATAAGTAAACCGCATCTCTATTATTAACTCTAGTGAAGGAAACAAATTTTAGCGGGCCTACCGGCATCAGTATGTACTCATGCATACATACATAGATAGATAGACGATGATGACAACGTCGACGACGAATACGACGACTACGAGGAAAGAGGAGACCGTCGAGAGAGACCGTCAACGGTGGAATTTCAAAATAGAGGGCTTAGTCTCCTATACAGTCGTCTATGCGGACCCTTCGAAACTCCGACATGTTTGTCGAAGGACCCTCTCTCCAAATGTACTTCCTCCTGTTTGCACGGACTCTCCGTTGCGGCCTTTTATGTATATGCAAATATAAGAACTTGTAGCGATGTCCGCTAGAGTAGATATTCGATATCTCAGGAATAACAATATTATTCGGACGAGCGTAAAACGTTTTGAAGATATCCTGAGAAATGTTCGAATTTTCCTGTATCTATGTGTGTTTCCTTGGTGTATTCGCGAACTATATCATAAATTTTCCAAAATTCCTCTGAAACGTTCGTTTCGTTTTTATCCAAACGAAAAACGTTTCTCAGAAAATATTTCAATTT
>NC_060955.1:7288193-7325693 GCF_910589235.1 Vespa crabro
GTCGTATCTACCAATTTCCCTCGGTCGATTTTTCAAATCGAAATCGATCGTTATCGGACTTCCTTCTGTCGAGTCTTACATCAGACGAATTCGTCCTCCGTTTATTTTTATATAACTCCATAGAAAATGAATCTGAAATATCGTGTAAGATTAAATCCAGGCTAATTAGAAAAGATCGAATAGGTTATATCTTGATGAATAGTTCTCAGTTTGATGGATGCATTGCGCATTAAAGGAATTAGAAAAGGAAACGAAGATGGAAGCGCACTACTCGTCATGCGATTCCTCGATTAGTTCACAGACAATCCCAAAGTTCTTCTCCTTTTCTTGTATTTTCTTTTACCCATTCTCCGTTATTTTCGCAGAAGGAAACAAGAATAAGATATTACTGCGTTCATAGTGAAAGAATACGTTTTCTTTTCCTGATCCCTGAGGAAAAAAAATTGTTTCCCGCTGCGTTACGAAAAAAAAAAGAAAGAAAATTTCTTCCTCATCCCAAAACGTCCTCTCACGCGAGGTCGTCTTAATAAAGATTTGCATTTTCTTCCGGATACATATTGGGAATCGACCTTGGAAGAAAGACGTCATAACAACAAATAGGAAGCGTGAACGTGGCGGCGAATCGATTATGAAGGTTATTTGAAATGAACCAGAACGAGGATAGGTAAAGAAAAACTTAAGGTTAGAATGTTGAAATTTTTTTTCTCTAATATCTTTGAACGACAGGCGTAACGAAGTTAACGGAAAAAAATAATGTAACTTTTCCAGAACTTAAGAATATTGTTCTCGCTTTTCTAACCAGACCTAACCAATTTCCCGCTGCGAATGCTCATCGCCTTATTCGTATACCTCTTATATCTGGTTTCATCTCTCTCTTTCTCTCTCTATCTCTCGACAAACTGATGGATTTATGCTTTTACAAGTTTGACTATGTTCGCAGGGGGTTAATTGCTGTCAGCGTGAACGAAACCAGTCGATTTCTATGAACAAAGATTTCCTCCATACGCAACCCCGACGTTACTGGTCAGTTTACTCTTTCTTCTTCGGTTTTTTCTTTTCCCATTTTCTTAGAAGAAACTTAACGATAATAATCGCCCGTTAACCGACGTTGGTTTCTTTCGTTTACTATCCATTTGATCTTTCGTCTTTTGCACTTCCTTCTCTTTCTCCAAAAATCTTTATCTTTATTTATTTATTTATTTATTTATTTTATTCCATTAGATTTAACAATTACGATTAGATATTTTGTTTTCTTTTGTTTTATACATAGTTGTAGAATAATCGAGCAATCAAAGTATTCGTTTCTTTTTTTCTTTTTTTTTTTATGATATTTTTTTACCTCGTTGTCAACAAACTATACCGATCAACTTAGTTTAATATGATTTTATAATATTTATAATAATCGAATTAATAGCGAGATAAAAAATGACATATATATATACGTTACATTTCTACGTAACTTTTCTGTTTCAATTTTCACAATGTAGTTCACGAGAGTGAAACCCGACGGACTTCAAATCCAATTGTGTACGATTAACAAAGCTGTGCAAACTTTCTATTCGCAGAAGTCATGTTGTTGTCTTTCATACTGTCATTTCACTTTCTCACGAATACATCTCGACTCGTTGGATTTGTTGAGGAATAGGGTGATAAATAGAGAAAGGTACAAAATATTTTGAAAAACGCAACAGGACGAATTACAGGTTTGCCATGAAACGTAGATATATATATTCACATCTCGGAAATCTTTCATCTCTTACGTACGTATATAGGTTCTTTTATATAAATATTTCACGCGCTCGTTTCTCACCATTGCAGTAAGTACTTAAATTCATGATACATAAGAATGTATATGTGTGTATTTGTGTCTGTCTGTATATGTGAAAGAGAGCGAGAGAGAGAGAAATAGAGATGAGCCGAAAAGGATCTGAGAATATTTCGATAGGAAATAATTTCTCTCGTCGTGTACACCCAACTTTTTTGACTTTATCGCCAAATCCACGAGAAATGTGACGTTAGCGTTCTTCGAATTCCGTGTACCACATCGTAGCTTCAAACACGTTCCACTCTTCGAAATATATATATATATATAAGTAAATATATGTACATTTAAAAGGAAGGAAGAGTCTCGTCGTTCTGACGAGATTAACAACAATATACGAGCAGCCGACCAAACGAAAAATTATTATCAAAAGCTTTGACGAAATTAAAATGAAATGTCTATGAAGGGAACGAGTTTAACGAAATTGTATCAAAGATATCACAAGTAATACTTGTCAGTTAAATGTCGCTTTGAGATATCTCATTGTCAATCATTTTCAAAGCATTTTATCTTTTGCATAGATTTTTTTTTTAAATAAATTTAGGATAGAAGCAGAAAGAGAGAGAGAGAGAGAGAGAGAGAAAGAGAGAGAGAGCAAATTAAGATAGGATCTAATTTCATTTATCTTCCTTTCGACATTTTTTACTGTCTCTCTCTCACTCTCTCTCTTTTTTTTTCCTCCCTTCCGCAGAACTCGATTTTTTCGTTATAGAATATCACGTGGGTCGTTATCGTTTCATTTTTATATATGTATATATACGTTTGTATATATATATATATGTGTGTTTGTATATTCGTATGTGTATGTGTATATATCTCGAGGGTTTCGATCAAAACGTTTTGATCTCGAGCGCGCCGAATACCACTGTCGGTGGAGTTCGCTGCTCCGTTGTCCGCTACAGCTGAACTAACCGAAAAATTAAAACAATCGTAGGTCGCAATGTGATTCCCACCGAGATAAACTCTGCGCTGCTACTGATTGTGATAGTAACAACAAAAAATAACGCGTCATAATGGCCGCCAACAGGATCTTTTTATTTCGTTTCCATGTAGATATTCGACGGTTTCTCTTCGAAATGAAAAGAAAATTAAAAAAAAAAGAAAAAAGAAGAAAAAAATATAATAAAAAAAAAAAAGAAGAAAAAGAAAAAAATTTGAAATATAAAATTAAACGTGGTAGTATCGTATGAAGAAATTTTTTTATCGACAATCAAACGAACGGTCAACGTATGTATGTATGTATGTATGTATGAAAATAAATGATAATCAAAATTGCGAATCGCGCGAGATATTCGTGAATCGAATCGATGAATGTTACGAACAAATGTTTGTATTTGTCCAACATATATTGCTCCTTTCTTTTTTAATTGGTATAAGAGTTAATTCATTTCCAACATTTTAAATATTATAATAAATAAAAGGAAAAAGAAAAAAAAATGTTCGATACATTGTTATCCATCAATCGTTAATAATTTTCACAACGTTGTTATTTTCAATGAAATAACGTCCTTGTAATAAGTTAAAACTTTTATAGCCGTCTGTGTAACAAACTCGCTAAATATTTGTGGTATTATTATGAAATTATTTGTCAAACACATACGATCGTTTGTGCCGTAGATACACAAATGTAAATACGATAGAACGCTATAGGATTCCAACTATGGATTTTGTCTGATTCTGTTTGCACTTCTATAGCTCTTTCTTTCTTTTCTGTTTTTTTTTCCTCCTTCTCTCTCTCTCTCTCTCTCGCTCTCTCTCTCTCTCTCTTTTTTGTCTCTCCTATTCCACCCCTTTCGTACTCCTGGCAAAGCGACGATCTCCCCAACATCCACAGGTATTCGCAATTTTATTCCCGAGCGATAAATCATCGTCCACCTACGTATACGCAATTTCTTTTCGAATCGTAAATCAGTAAGCATCGCTTCCCATTCGCGTGTGTGAACGTCTGTACGACGATGAACGCAGGGGGTGAATCGAGAGGAAACGTCGATCTGTTCTATGAAACGTAAATTTATCCCCTATTTTTAAAGAAATAATATTCATTTTCGAAAGTACAATATAATCCGCTAAAGTAAATATTCTAAAATATATATATATATTAACCACACTATTTTTCATAACTTAATACCTATTATAAATAACTTAATATGTATTTATCTATGTTTACGATCTTTAAAAAATAGTAAATTTTGTGATGGAACCAGAAAATGAACTTTTTCATGAATCAGAGAGTCTATAATATTTTGAAAATATTGGATTTCCCGATATTATTGAAGATCATGCGCTTACGTGCACGAATTGTTTTATTGTTTTTAAAAACGGAAAATGCATACTTATTTATACCAACTATAACATATTTCATAATTTAATATGTACCTATCTATATATCATACGGAAAATATTGAAATTTTATGATCGAAATAAAAAGTGAACTTTTTCATGAATCTGCAGGTCCATAATATTTGGAGAATATTGAATTTCATGTTGGTATTGAAAATTGCATTTTTCTTTTTTTTTCTATTTTTCTTTTTCCAGACGAAACAGATGGACTATATATTGTCATTTTTTTTCTTTTTTATTTTTTTTATTTTTTTTTCTTTTGTTATAGTTACGTACTACAAAGTTCAATTAAGACCATTAACTTTTGCATTGAAATCAAAAGTTGAGATTAAAAGTAATTTATTATCTTTAAATAATGAGACGAGACGACATTGATTACAATACAAGTTAAGTACATTTCCAAGTGTATTTTCTGGGAACATAACAGGACGATTTCTGGCACCTCCGTCGGCCACTTTTATCTTATCTAAGGAGTTATCGTAAGTACACGATCGCATCGTGAAACTCGTTCTATCGTTCTCTCTCCCCGTCTCTCTCTCTCTCTCTCTCTCTCTCTCTCTCTCTCTCTCTTTCTCTCTATCTCTTTTTCTCTTCTATACTATTCCACAGTAACTCAGAGCAAGACCGAACTCAAGAATGTCTCTCATGTTTATTTAAAAGCTCGTGCTCGTTCGTTGTAATGTGTGTTGGAGAACACAGTCGCCTGAAAATTAACCATGAGTACCGCCGACACTTTCCTTCTAACTTTCTCCTTCTCTCTCTCTCTCTCTCTCTCTCTCTCTCTCTCTCTCTCTCTACACCCTCTACCCTTTTCTCTCGCTCTCTCGATCTTTGCCCTTTTTGTGGCAGGTATGATATCCTCTTTTCGTCCTAAAACGTGACATCCATTTAGTCAGGAATCTTGTCTCTCGATAAAGTCTTTCAGCATAATCTCCCGCCGCCTGGCGGTCACTTTTCAAGGTTGATAGTATGAAACGTAAAAGAAAAAAGAAAAAGAAAAAAGAAAAAAACGAAAAAAAAATGGAGAACAAAAAAGTAGCGCGTGCATGACATCGGTTTCGAGTCGATCTGTTACAAACGTTAAATTTCTGACAGTAGGAGAAAAAAAATGTCTATAGTTTCAGCGAAACGTTAAATAAATCAAATAAAAAGAGATAACTACGAATAGAGATCGAAAGAGTGATTTCTGCGTCGCTTTGACGCGTCGTTAAACGTCGCGACACCCAGTTGTCACGACTTCGGGTTTATTCAGAAATCATTTAACTCGCTTATGTATATATATATCCTGCGTAAATATTTATGATACGACGAGCGTAAATACTCAAGTACTTATGTATATTGTGATGTTCGATGCGTCATTAATGTCGAACGTTCACCCTTCGATCCAACGAATTAATTTATTCGACACTCGATAAACAGTCTTTTTATGGCCTACCCTACCTCCTCACTCCCCCCCCACCCTCCATTGCAGAAAAATATTTAACGAATCCTATTTTTTTCATTTTCCTCTTGTCGAACTTATCGGAGAAGTAATTTAGTCGTCGAAATTAGATTTTTGAAACTTTCAAATTGCTTCAGCCTCTTAAAGAAAAGTCTACATTCGACGGTACGCATTGCATTAATTATTTGTTCGTTTGAACAAACTAATGTTTCGAACTTCGAATGATAATTAATTAAACTTAGCCTCGTGCTAGAAGACGATAGATTTAGATGTGTATTATTGATCGATTGAAAACATTTCTTAGGGACCGGATGAACTTTGGACACTTTCTATGTCAACGCGTTGTTATCGAAACACGTTTATTTATAATGTCGCAACATCGTAAACTCATTTCTTATGAAATATTTTCCTATTGTGATCAATACGAAGAAAATTCACGTCCGTACACTCATGTGAGTACCTATCTCACAAACATTTTTGACGATTATCAGGTAAATTATCAGAGGTTTAAAAATCGTCGAAAGATTAGTATATGTTTGCTCAACAATGACGCATCGTCTTTGCAAACAGAACTAATCGAAACGAGGTCTTTGTTCCAAGAAAAAGTGACGAGATACTGTCAACGAAGGGACTATTTTAAAATCGAATCTCGAAAAATTCTTTTGAAAATTTTTCACAGATAGGTACATAACTTTAAACTCGACGATTAGATATCTTTATTGTTATTGCACGGTTTGATAAACGAGAATTTAGTGTGACAAATCTGTTTAATGGAATTGCATACAATTGCATTTAGCGATGCAAGTGAATTAATTCAAAACACTGTAAAGTATTTTTTATTATACTTGTAATCACTATTATATGACAGTTATATATATATATATATATATATATATATATATATATATATATATATAAATGTTTTTTCTTTTTTCAACAAGAAGAAAACAAATGGAATTAATTGTTTTTACAAATATTGTCCAATTTATTTTTTTTTTCAGAATGAAAGAAGTAAATGTAATTAAACGTCTTTACAAATATTTTCAAATTTATCTTCTCTTTCAATTGTTTTCTTTGTCTTTTAGCTCTTTTGTTTATAAAAACATCTGGGCAGCTCAATTTTCATAGTATTTTGTACTCGAAAAACGTACCTTCAAAGTAGGTCTTCGTGTGAAGAAAGTCAAGAAGCAGTATGAAGTTCGTCACGTCTTTGGCCGAGGTGACGCTCGAGACAGTGGAGGTGAATGTTTAACAAACACTCTGGAAATTCGCTGCATCACCTTTTCAGAGTCCACCCTTCGGCAAAGTCGGTGCACTTGGAGCGCTTCCAAAAAAGCTGCCGAGCTGTTCTATGCTCACGAGCGACAGCCATTCGCTCGTGAATGTTACGAGAAACGACGACGGGGCATGTAACAGAAAATTTCGCGGATAGTCTCGCGATCGAACACAAAATCGAATTCTCGTCATCCCTCGAGCATTCTCT
Source organism: Vespa crabro (assembly GCF_910589235.1). NCBI lineage: Eukaryota > Metazoa > Arthropoda > Insecta > Hymenoptera > Vespidae > Vespa > Vespa crabro. The sequence goes on from NC_060955.1 coordinate 7,295,280, forward strand.
TTTGCGTTTCGCAATCGTTCAAAAATCTTTTTTTTTTTGCTATCTCGAATTTTTTCTTTTTTCTACTTTTTTTTTCTTTTTTTTTTTTGCACCTCACCGATCAATGATCTTTGGTAGAAATTTTGACGAATGAATTGTATGAATATTTCCAGAATAGAATTTTCGGATTGGGATTAAAATAAATAAAAAAACAAAAATCGGGACGAACGTGATCGAATTAATAACTTAATAGCTTATTAATTCTATAAAAGGAACGATCGTCGTTTTTGTAAAAGTGAATTAGCTATATTCATAAGGATAAATTGACCGACTAATTATGAATCTCAAATGCACTATTTCCATTAGTTGTTAAATAAAAGGAAGACTGATTTGAAAATTTGCTTTTTAATACGAACACAAATGAAATCTCTTTTCTAATACGATTTTAGATTGATAAAGGTCCTCCGTTTGAAGTAGATATAATAAGCGTTTAAAAGCTGGGATCATTGCATCGTGAAATTCATCAATAATAATCGATGATGCAATTACAGTGAACATTAACAGACAAAATATGCCAGCATTAACTTTCGCTAATAGATCTCGCTGGTATCCAACCTAAAGATAAAAAAAGAAAATATTAAATACTAAATGCAGCTCTTTTTTAATCTTTTCCCAATGACAAGAAAAAAGAAAGAAAGAAAGAAAGAAAGAAAAAAAAGGAAAGAAAAAAGAAAAAGAAATCAAGGAATCTCATAAAAATTTAAATTTTCTCCAACGAAATTGTCTTTGAACGAAGCGAACGTTGTAGTTTAAAACGAACACATTGGAAGTCGTTATCAAAGTCGACTATTATTCCGATAGCATAATCATGCGCCATGACATACTTACGACAAAGATATCCACCCTCCCTAATGGACTTTTCTCCTTCCTACGATATACATTTCTATTCCTATCAGAACACCATTAAACAATGACCTGAATCCGTACCATATATTTTACTTTGCCACCAATCTAAGATAAAAAGTTTAAACTACATAGATCGAAATGATAATTGAATTAAAATCAAAATTGACCTGTTAAATTTTATTTAAGTATTAAATATCAATATAAACAAGTATATGAAGAAGATGTCAAAAATGACAGTAGGAATGCGAAGGAAAGAGAGACAGAGAGAGGGAGAGAGAGAAAGAAAGAGAGATATAATAAGTCAAAAGTAGAAAATGGCGAGTCTATTTCACAAACGTTGTCTACAAATGAAAACTCAAAGCTCCACGAGGTAAATACATACTTACAAGAATCGATCGATGAAGTAGAATAGTGAAGTCGAAGCTCGAAAGAGAAGGGAGAGAGCTAATGCCGACGCTTCTAACGTTAGTAACGTTGGTGATGGTGGTGGAGAATTGGTAGTGGTTGCTACCGTTTAATTAATTTTATCCACCGCAGTCTATCGGAGAAACAGTAGATATATACTGTAAACCATGACTTTCAATGCGTTTTCGTGAAGCATTGCACGCGAAGGTTCTCTTAGTTTATCGTCATATAAAAAATTATTAAAAAGAACGATAAAGAATAGGATAGAAAAATTTGTTTTAACTTTTAAAATGTTATTTTAAACATATAAAATATTCAATATAACTCATATTTCGTAACTCGTATAAATTCTCATAAGCTCTTGCATACGCATATACATATATGTATATGTATATGTATATATACGTATTTGTATATGTATTTATAATAGTTTCTGCTGGTGAGTTTGATGAATAATTGATATCTTGATTGGAATGTAATTAGTTTGAAATTAGTTTGGAATAGAGAAGACCGTCGAGAAATACAGAACTAACACTTTCAAACTTTACGTAAACAACAGTGTGACCGAGATTCATTCGTTTTTACTCTCGTTAGTCTTTACTGTTCTCTCTCTCTCTCTCTCTCTCTCTCTCTCTCTTTTTTCTCTTTTCTCTTCTGTCGGTTGCACGTCCTTGATCACATAATTAAGACGAATGAGATTGCCGTAGATCCTGTTAAGCAGACGAATTGGACGCAAGGGAGAGCAAATTGTAAGTCAATTACAATTCGATCGCGAGTACACTCCGTCGTACTTAAATGTTCACCGGAAAAAAATTTCTTTTTTTCTTTTCTTTTCTTTAATTCCCTTTTTTACTTCTTTTTCTTTTTTTTTCTTTTTTTTTTTTGTTTCAATGCCATCACGTTCACAGTTTCTTAATGAATATTATTGATATTATCGATAACGTAAACACACAATTAAATCGATCGATTTTGTTGTGAAAATAATTATTCAATAAATCCATATACATTTTAACGAGGCAATCGACAATTGTTTTATTGAATAATTTAAATGTAATAATTGAAAAGTCGATAAATAAATCCTAAATCCCTTTTTTTTCAATCGATATCATCGAAACTGGAAATCATCGATTTGTACAAATTATCGAGAACGTGTTTCATGCGATCATTGCGGTAGGATAGATCGCCAATGAGAATAATGAATTGCTCTGCGAGAAGTAATTAAACTTTGGGTATTCGTTGATAATTTATATACTACAACATGTGTTACAAAACAGCCGGGCATGAGAGAATATGCTGGGGGATATATTTTATACTATTGTCATTTCTTTTTTACGTTGTCAACGAAAAAGATATTTATCGTGTAATTAAAGGTATCGCTACGTAATTAGTCGATCGCAAACCGCCTCGACGAGTTGGTGAATGTTCGAACGCACTAATTATAGAAACTCGATGTATCGTAAACGTTCGAAAGAAAGAAAGAAAGAAAGAAAGGGAAAAAAAAGAGAGAAAAAAAAAGAAAAAGAAGAAAAAGTTTACGGAAAAGTTTGTTTTCCTTTACGATAAGTAAACGAATGTTTTGTTACTACTTTCTTTTAATTAAGTTTCCATGTTGCATGAGAGATAAGGGGGAAAGGGGCAATAAAGTTGAAAGAACGAATCTTTCATTGATAATAAATAAAATTCTTTTCCGATAAAAAATCGAACGAAGAAAATTCATTATCTTATTTCGCCGAAGACGGCGAATATAAAAGGGTTGGCTGTTTGAAAAATAAAATATTGAAAGTAATGATAAATCAAAAGAAGACAGAATGTTTTCCCGTCGGCATACCATAGTTTATCTCTCGGCTCTGTCGTATCGTTTAGAAAAACATATACAGAAGCTCTCCATTTCTTTTTTTGTTCGTCGTCAAGAGGAAAGGATTACCGCGCGTATTAACGCGAACGAGTTTAATGCGCGCAATTCAAAGAAGAAAGACAAGCCGAAGGAAGAGGCGGTTATCCACGGATGGACGGACGAACGAACGGACGGATGGACGGAGAAAAATCTTGTCCGGCGAGAAGATAGACGAGTAGGTAGGTAGGTAGGTAGGTAGGTAGGTAGGTAGGTAGGTAGATAGATAGGTAGGCGAACATCAGGGAATATCGTTGCCAGGAGCAAGTTCTTTCGACGGTAACATGACGACTGTCCGTCGTTCCGGAACAACTATTAAATCTTTCACAATTTCTATATTCTTCTATCTCTGTATTTCCTAGCAAAAGAACTACATTGTTATTCTCGTTGTATCGCGAGAAATATATATCTTGGCATAAGTTGAAATATCGAGTCTTCGACTTTGTTAGTTTCGTTCTACCATCGGAGATAGAAAGAAGAAAATATTTCGGTGAGAAAAAATGGAAATCGATCGGTCTTCATGAAAATCCAGACCAACCGGTAGTAGGTACCTCGTTGAACGACTAATTAGTAGGAAGGAAGGAAGAAAGAAAGAAAGAAAGAAAGGAAGGAAGGAAGGAAGGAAGGAAGGAAGGAAGGAAGGAAGGAAGGAAGGAAGGAAAAGTTTGGAACAGTCGTTGCCTTGGAAAAGTCGATGCGACGGTTTGCTCATCCATTAAAATGCCCAAGAGAAACGCGACGTATCGCAACTTTGGTCGTTAAGCGGCCGACGACGTGCGATAGAAGGAAAATCGCACCAAGCGAAGGAAACGCGCCACCAAGCGAATTTTTGTCTCTCGCTAAACGAGCGCGTAATTAGCCGTTGGATTTAGATGAGTGCACGTGTGCTTCGATATGTATTTACTAAGTATATACTATATAGTATATATATATATAAACGTATTTCCATATATAACGCATACATACATGCCAAAACATAGTTCAACTTGCATTTCAACATTCAGAATAATTAACAGGCTGCCTGTCTTGTTCAAAGATCGTTCTCTCGCACATTGGAATTCCACTCGACGTTCTTCCTTTTGATCTTAAAAAGAAAACTACTAGCCAGGAAGAATCTTGAACGCCGTGCAAATAGCGAGTATACGAAGTTCGTTGCACTCTCGCCATCGTTCGACCCACTTTTCATAAAATAGTTTTTTTCTTTGATTACGCGAAACTTCTTTTAAAATAATCGCCTAACAATTGGGAACGCAAATTATACAGTCAATAGAATCCGCTTTTTTTTGTATTTATTTGGGTTGCTTCGGAAAACTCTATCTCTTCTCTGCTTCCTTTTTTTTTTTCTTTTTTACAATATTTCATACCAAGGAACAATTTAACCTATCGTTTAGATATATACGTATGTACAATCAATGAGAAAAGCGGAATTTTTTTTTAACTAAATAAAAGTATAGATTTTTTTTCTATCGATAGAAATTATAAATGAGTTTATTTTCGATTATCGTCATTATCGATAGAGATATCATAATTAATATAGTCGTCCAATATCATTGCGAAACCGATACGCATACGTTTTTGTTTCATTTTTCCAATAAATTTGCTCAAAGTAAGTAATCACTTATTCCGGAAACGTTCCGTCGTATATATCTATTTATCTATTTATGTATATATATATGAACATACATACTTTGATTTACGAAGTATACGAACACGCTTCGTAAACCTTTACCTAAAGTCCAACTTTCATTATATACACATAATCCTAAACGTTTCGTTTATTTATGAAATCGTTCTTATGCAATATTCGACCATTTCTATATAATATTTTACCGAAGCGAATATCTTTATGGTTTTAGCTCGTACTACGAGTATATGACGTCCCGACGCGATTCAAACTGACACGAGCGTATGTATACTTCACCAAATTTGATGTCGCGCTCCAAATAACGCGAAAACATCTCTTACGTAAAATTTTCGTACGAAGAAAGAATATGAATGTATCGGTTATTTTTATACGAACGGTTGTTCAATTTTATCCTCGATTTGTTCCAAGAAAATAAAATAGGTAAAATCGATGTTTAAAAATAGGAATGAAAAAGGTCGATATTATCTTTATCAATTGTTATTGATGTAAGGCAAACGATCTTCATTTATCGTAGTTTCGTAAATACCGCAAATAGACAAGATCACTTTAATACGTTCAATCAATAAAGGAATAGCAAAACGATGACGATTACGTCTATGTTATCCGAGAAATTCTAATAACGCGATGTACAGCGAGGTGTCGCAACGCCCCACGTCTTTCCGATAGATGATCAATTAATTACTCCATTAATTCGTATTAACGACATTTATCTTCGATCATTCAAGATCTTTCATTCGTATTACTTTAACGATTTTTAATATTAAGAAATATTAGAAAATTATCGCAACCGAACTTATATAATAATTGTTCTTCAACTCGTAGCTTAAGATCGAGGGTGTTCATCCCTTCGACTAGCGCAAACTCCGAACGGGTGTTTCTCGTCACGAGGGTGCAGCACTGTGCAGGACCATTGCCAAGACGAAAGTCGGTTTTTCACGAGTGAAAATTTCTCTCTGTTTATCTCTCTTTCTCTCTAACTCTCTCCTTCTCCCTTTTTTTCTCTCTCTCTTTTTTTTTCCTTTCCCTTTCCATCAGCCGACGCGATCGCTTCGGGTGACCCTCAGCGTATAAAGAACGTAGAAACGTTCCTACGACCCTTCTTCTTGCACCCCTCTACTCGAGTATTGCACGTAGCAAAAAGAATGCAAGAGAGACGGACAGAATTTGTATGCGTGTCCTATGCGCGCGAGTATGTTGAGAGAGAGAGAGAGAGAGAGAAAGAGGGAGGGAGAGAAAGAGAGAAAGAAAGAAAGAAAGACTCACCGCCGACGTTTCTCCGCCGTCGCGAATCCTAGTGGTGGGGATAGCTGGCAACGTGACGTTTGCGTCCGTAGTGGGGGTAGACCGGCCGACTCGGTGCCAGCGAACCCTCACTCAGAGCAACAGTGTGCTGCGCGCCACCGTACAGTAAGTGTCGTTCTTCTCGAGCTGCGAATTATATTCGTTATATACTATACGCGCGTGTATCATCCACGAACAAAAGTACGAATTAGTGTAATACACTCGTGAAGAAGAAGAGAAAGAAGAAGAAGGAGAAAAGTGAAACAAGATTATACACCTTCCTAGGATTTAATATTTCTATTTTGTTCCGATATTTCGATCGTATTTTTTCTTTCTCTTTATTATTTTTTCTATTGATTTTCTTTTTCTTTCTTTTTCTTTCTTTTCTTTTTTTTCTTTTCTTTTCTTTTCCTTTCTTTTCCTTTTGCTTTTCTTTTTTTTCCTTGCGAGGATAGTGCAAAGAAGTGAGAATTATACGCGAAAGAAGAGTTTTGTTTTTCGTAGTGATTACAAAGTGAAACTTGTGATACATGTTCGAACGATAAGAAATAAAGCGGGAAAATTTTGATGAAAATCCTCGAAACGAAGTGAATGGATGGAGATGGCGTAGGATAGTGTAAGAAAAGTCGTCGTCTCTCCCGACGAAGCTTTTCACATCGCAAAAGCGACGATCATCATCATCATCATTATCATCATTATTATTATCATCATCATCATCATCATCATCATCATCATCTTCGACAGCAGGATCTTCGGAAGAACAAAGGACAAGTGATATTCTTAGATCCGTGCATCTTATGATACTTCGGAAGAAACGAAGCATATCCTCGCGTACGAAAGAGAAATCTACGAGAAACGAAAAAAAGGATTTTATGTTGTTTTTTACGTCATTTAAATTTTCGTTATTTGGTAATGACTTTTTAAAAGAGTACGTTGTACGCGTGTGTAACGGAAATTGTTTCGTGAAAGGAAGAAACAAAAAAAAAGTTTTCATTGGTGGGAAAAAAATTCGTGTCTCTTAGAATCGGCGAGAAATATGAGCGCTCGTCGTCGTAGTTGTTGTTAACTAGCGCATACAGACAACGCACATATCTTCGCTCGAAATTTGAAGGTATGTATGCTAGAAAAATTTCGATATACATTATATCTTCCTTCCTCGTTTATGTTCTTGTGGATTTAAAAGAAAAAAAAATTTTTTTTATTTTTTTCTTTTTTCTATCCCTTCATATCGAAAGGCAAAAAGACAAGGAAATTGCGCAAGTGTCGTTACATGAAATATTATGTGTAATAACATGTATAAGGATAAATGTGTATGCATGTATTACGTATGTTCTCCTTGATTATATCTGAAAATGGGTGTTAACGTAGTAGTAATTGCAATTGCGGGAAATAGGCCATATAGTCGAACTTGAAAGCTCATTTTACCGGAAATTTAACTTTTCGAAGTGTGGGCGAAATCAACGGAGACGCGCGCGGAACGGAATGAACACACATACACACACACATATACACACTGTGTTCAAAGCGCGTAATGCGCTCCGCTTCGCTTCGGCGTAAGGATATACGCCGGCCACGCGCTTTCAACTTCTCGCACGTGACCTCTTTTCTTTTCTCTCTATCTTTTTCTCCTTCTTTCTCCGTCTCTCATCAACACATTTCGCTATAAGTTCCTTTTTTTTCCTCCCTTTCCTTTTCTTTTTTTTACCCTCGTCGTTTTTTTCCGCATAAGCGAAAAAAATAGTTCATAACGGGAGAGCGACTTTTGTGCTTTTAAGCGTGAAAGCGTTTCTTTCTCTCTTTTCTTTTCTCTCTCTCTCTCTCTTTCTCTCTTTCTCTCTCTCTCTCTCTCTCTCTCTCTCTCTTACTCTCATTCTCGCTCTCTTTCTGTTTCTTTCTCTCTATCGATCTACCTCGTTTTTTTTTCTGAAACAGTCGATGATGCCATTCTTTTCAGTTTTCTTTTTTCTTTCTTTTTTTTTATTTTGTTTTATCATTATTCTCCCGTAGGCCATCGTTTAACGATCAAGTGTGTAACACATTTGAAAGTTGGTCAAATTTTTAAAGGAAAGTCTCATTTCGATTAGTGAAATTTCAATTGGGCCGAATGTTCGCGGCGAAGTATATTTAGTGATAAAAATATTTCGTTTTATTGTAAGATAGAATAAGATAAATAGAAAGAGAAAATACAAGGAAAAGAGGCATATTCGTACTTCGTAAAGTATTTTGACCTTTACGCTTTGAAATCTGAACGGGTGTGACCGAGAAGGAAAGGAAGGAATCGGTGGTCTTCGTGGTCAGAACTCATTTCAAGGGTCGACTTTCGACGATCTCGTTTCTGGGTTTATGCTGGTGCCTCCTGTTCCGTCACTAAGAGAAAGAGAATCGTCTTTTCTTTGTTTTTTTTCTCCCCCATTCTCCGAATAATATAGAAAGTGCCCTTCTTTCTTTTTTTTTTCTTCTTAATTTTTCTTTCTCTTTTTACCGAGTTCAAAAATATTGGTATCTATAATATATCCTATAAGATATAATTACTTTGCGTTACTTTAGTTTGAAAAAAAAAAGAAAGAAAGAAAGAAAAGTGATACACCATTCACGAATCCTTCTCTTTGTTCTCTTTATAAATAATCGATTCTATTTATTTTTTTAAAGAAATGTTCGACAACGAATTTCATGAAGAGTGAGCCTCCCTCGACGTATTACAGACGACGAAGTAACTTATTCTTCTTGAAAGGGAACAACGAACAACTTTGTATTATTAAACGTACTATCATTATCTTGAACTTTCAAATGGACTTTGAAATTTTCTTTGAAAAAGCCGGACTAACTAGCGACAAAAGCGGTAGCGCTTGGCCAGGGGTGAGGTGACGTGATGGGAGGAGGAATAAGGATGATCGGTCACTTTGTTCCTCCTTCTATTAAAAACTTCCTTCCCTTTTCTTTCGTTTTATTCGATGATGAATAAGATCTACGTTTTCATTCTTTTTGATTCTCGAGAAGAAGTTGAATTCGTCCTTGTGTTATTTATTATTATTGATATTCGACGTTCGTCGTTTATTAATTATTCTTTTATTAACACAATGTTGAACGATGTGCTAATATTATATGGACTTATTGGTCGTCCACAGTGCCAACTTGAAATTCATTTTGTTACTTAACACGATATAGATATTATTTCGAAATATTATCTATACGAAAGATAAATAAATCGAGATGTATTATAATCATATTTAATGAATTTATCTTACTCGGTGGATAATGGGAGAGGAAGGGACAGAGGGATGGGGTGGTATGATTTTGATATCATCGTAGTAACGATGATAGTATTGAAAAATTTATATACAGGGTAGCTACTATTTTAGTTATTGCTATTTTATTAGTTATTGCTGGGCATTACATGCAGATATTTTAATCTTCAAGGGATGCTCTATAAAACCTACAAAAAGAAAAAAAGAAAAGAAAAGAAAAAAGATTTAAAATAAGAAAGAAAACGAACATGTTTTGGACTTTTTTAAATCCTTCAAGCCTTTTTCAGTAGCCACCCTGTATATATATACTCTAATTATGTTGTTTTTATTAAATTTCTTGGCGTCGTGTCGTCATCGACATCGTTATCGCTACCGTAACCCATTCCCCCCCATGATAGGATTAAACGTTTTAATAATATTAACAAACAAATTTTTCGTATATATAAACATAACGTAACGTTAGAAAAAACGTCCTGTTACCTCCCAATAAAGAGAAAGAGAAGGGAGAATAGTGGCTTCAGAGAGCGATCTTTTTTCTTGCGGGTAAACGTAATGCGATATCTCGACGTTACGGATCCAATTCCGCGGCGGATACCGAACGGGATGCTATGAAAGAAAGAAAGAATGAAATGGAGAATGAAAAAAAGGGAGAGAAAGAGAGAGATTGCAGCAGCGAAAGGTGGAAAAGAAAAAACTTGCAAAGCAAATAAATTGAAGTTCCTCGCGGAGATTAAGAGGAGGTAGAATACAATCCTCCAAGCGGAAGCTCGCGTAACGCGATACGAGAAACAGCGTCGAAATCATCACCTCCCTCCTTCTTTTTCTTTCTCTCTCTCTCTTTCTCTTTCGCTTTTGATCCCTCTTTAGGTTTGATTTCTAACGAAAGTGAAAGTTCCCGGAGATCGAATTTCGCAATTCTTTGAAGCTATAAAAAATATCGATGATATCATCTGCCATCATCTTCTATCATTTGCTTTACTATTTTCATTTTATGCAAGAAGCTAAATTGATCATATCGATATATATATATATATATATATATATATATATATATATATATATGACGACATAGAAGCGTCACCATCATCGCAATAGTTGATGTTCTACGAAATATTCTGATGGGTTTAAAATTCGAAAATATTTTTATTTAATGCCGTAAAAATCTCGACTTATACGATAGTATTGTGCTTTTTCAGGCTCGTGATTAGAAAGAAATAAAATATAAGATAAAAATAATTGGAAAGAAAAAAAACCAAAGAAAACAAACAAACAAAAAGAAAAGTTTGCATATCTTGCAAGAATGAAACAGAGAAGAAAATCTTGACAATAGGAAAAGGGAGAAAAGGAGGGATTAGGAAAGTATCTCGACGTTATGCTTTTCAAAGTTCATAGAGGTAGGATGCAAGTAAGATTAAAAAAGAATAACCCCCATCGTTGATGCTAGAAATGCATTTCGCATACATGGAATGTTCTGCTCTTAACGGAGATGTACTAATAAATCTAAGAAAAAGGAACGAATTGCATCTCTCTCTCTCTCTCTCTCTCTCTCTCTCTCTCTCTCTCTCTCTCTCTCTCTCTCTCTCGTTTTCCACTATTCCTTTTATCGGCCTTCGTTTCTAGAAGGAAAAGTAGGAAAGTTTAGTCGTATTTTGTCATTACATCGTCTCGGTTTATATCTCAGCAAGTTCTGAGTGTCGCCTACGAGGAGAGAAACGAGAGAAACTCGCTCGCTTTCCACCAAAGCGGCAAGAGAAAAGTAGAAGCCATGGAAAATGCGTGTGACTTGAAGACTACAACGAAGACGATGACTACGACGACAACGACGACGACGACGACGACGACGACGACGATGAAATTCGAATTAATCTCGCGACCATCTCGTGGAAATCCCGGTCTTCGGTTCTGTACAAGCGCCACGACTGCCACTGACAGTTATTAGAAAGTTATGGCATGTTGGTGAATGAGAAAGACAGACAGATAAGCAGACAGGGAGAGAGAGAGAGAGAGAGAGAGAGAGAAAGGGAGAATGAGAAAGAGAGAGAGAGAGAGAGAGAGAGAGTCAGAGCAAGGGAGAATAGAATGTGCTCGAAATTCAAGACACCGAGCTGCAAGATAGAGAAAGGGGAAACATCTCTGTCGGTCTCTCTCTATCTCTCTCTTTCTCTTTCTCTCTCGTTCGCGACACAACTTTATTTCGGTCTTTTAGCAACGGCGGGGGTGCTAACTCGTACATATACCACGTAGGAGAGCTCGTTGTCTCATCCTCCTCGACGTTATCGTTCGTTGTCTCTCTATGTATAATCGAGAAGTTTTGAAATTATTTCTAGGATTCTTTTGAAAAAAAAAAAAAAAGAAAAAAGAAAAAAACTCGAGAAGAAAAAGAAAGAAAGACAGAGAGAAGGAAAAGAAAAAAGTAGATATTTCTTCCATAATAGACTATTATTGTAAAGAAATTCTAATGTAAAAAGAAATGTAATCAACGTTTTTTTTTCTTTTACTTTTTTTTCTTTCTTTTTCTTTTTTCTTTTTTTTTATGTTTTATTCGATCAGAAAGTTTGGATTGATTAATAAAGAAAAATGCGATAAAGGAAGAAGACAGGACGACGACTTCATCGAGTCGAGAATAATTTGCAGAATTACAATTTATAAACTTTTTCATTCGAAAAATGAACAAACTTTAAAATATCTTTTTTCTTTTCTTTTTTCTTTTTTCTTTTTTTATTTTAATTTCTACATACATTTCTATAGTATGTATGATAGTTTAAATTTATATTTATATTTTTTTTACCCTTTTCAGTGTTGTTTCATATTTAATTCATCAAATAATTGTTATTACGTTTTCGCAAATAGTTTTTGATTAAATTTCATTCTAACGTTATGTGTCTTATCGCGTATCACTGTTTGAAGTTTGATCTAATTGTCTGAAGCTACGATGATATACGTGTCTATATGAATATAAATTTATATGATATTAATATTTCATATATTATTATAAAAAAGAAAAAATATATATATATATATTTATATTTACAAAATTTTATTTATTAAATTACAAATTTACAAAATATAAATAAAAATATATATATATATTTCTTATTATATATATATATATTATTTATTGGATTGTCCGGAAAATTCGTGTCAATTTGTGATAGATAATGTAATGACAAAATCGGCACGGACTTTTTGTACAATCTAATATTTATATATATATATATATATATATATATATATATATATATATATATTATCTATTTTATATTTAATTCATCTAATAATTGTTACTACGAATATTTTACAAATAATTATAGATAAAAATTGGCGTTAAATTTTATTCTAACATTACTACATGCTTTATCGTATGAAGCTTGATCTAATCGCTTGACGATGACGACAACGACGACAACGACGACGACGACGACGACGACGACGTCGTATGTGTGTCCTATGTATAAGGTAGGGGTTCGTTTGGAGAAGGAAGGGGTATACCTAGAAGAGCGACAACGTGCCAAGAGCGGTAGGTTTCTGCCAACGACGCCGGAATTAGATATTGTTCTCAATGCGGTCGTGCACGGAAGGAAAGCCTATCGTAAAGCCGACGATAATGATACGAGTGTTAGTACGCGATGCCGACGTGATAGCGATATATTTCCTCTTCCTGCCATGATACTTTTCTATTGCCGACAGGGAAAGAGAGAGAGAGAGAGAGAGAGAGAGAGAGAATATTACCATGAAGGATGGGAACGCTGATTACCGTTATACCAAATTGCTTTCTACGAAATGAGAAGATTGTCTGGAGATAACGAGACAAATTATATATAGCTATATCTACTATCGATCTTTTCAACGATACTAATTGAAAGTGATTTATAATAATTTTTTCGTAATTTTTTGTCGTCCCTTTTGTTTTTTGTTTGTCTTTTCTTTTTGTTCTTTTTTCTTTTCCTCCCCAAAGTGATTACCGAACGAATAAGTGAAGTGATTTCTAATGGTTTTCTAATAAAATTTATTCTCTCTCTCTCTCTCTCTCTCTCTCTCTCTCTCTCTCTCTTTTTCTCCTTCTCTCTTTCTCTTTCTCTCTTCGAAATATTTCTATTCATTTTTAGTAGAGTAATAATTATGTTTGTTTATATGTTATTATTATTATTATTATTATTATTATTGTTATTATTATTATTGTTATTATTTAATAATATCAAAGAATCAAATTTATTATTTAAAATCAAATGTTAAATTTTTATATTATTAACTATCGTATAACCAAATTTGGATGTTGAGGAAAGAAGAAAAAGTTTCGAAGAACTTTCTCCGTTGGTGTGTTGTTACGTTTGTAAAATTCGCGAGAAAGTTCGGATTTGAGGGTTTACCTTAGCAAACAAGAAGAAACTATAGTCGATGATCTCTTTATGAAATGAACGTAAAATCAAAATATAATAATTTTCCTAGGAGAAGATAAATGTTCTCAGTACGGTTAGCTTCAAACTTGTTTCGCAAAAGCTTTATGGTGCGAATCAACCGACCGACCGAGAGAGACCAACCTAACTAACCGAAAATTTGTTGAGATCGGTGAACCAAAAAGCAAGCTTTTCGCTTAGATAACGTAGATAACTAAATTCATTCCGTGCCATTACGTGCATTTAATTTAATTTATTCCTTTTTTGTTACTCTTCTTTTGTTCTTTTTATTTTATTTTCTTTTTCTTTTTTTTTTCTTTTTTTTTTTTCTTTTTTTTTTCTTCATTCTTTTTTATTATTTAGAAAAGCTTCTCTAACATTCTCCTAATATTATATTTTTTTTTTGATTATATATTCAAAAAGAAAAGCGATTTTGTCAAAAGATAGATCCCCCTCGTCGATGCTCCTGCTGCTGCTGCTATTGTAGTACCCACACGATTTTCGATCGAGACGCGGAGCTTTTGAAAATATTTCGAGGATGCTTCAACGACTTGATCGACTAATGCTTGCTTGCTTGCTTGCTCTCTTCTTATTTTGCTCGATTCGAGCTCACTTTAAAAAAATATATTGAAATATCGTATTTGTGTAACAAGAGAAAGAGAGGGATAGAGAGACCGTTCGGATGTAAAAATGAAAAAGTTCTCTTAAACTATCCGGATGGAATTTGAGCGAAATATGAAATGGAAAAAGGAAAAGAAAAAAAAAAGAAGGAAAAAAAAGAAGAAGAAGAAAAAAGAATAACCGAGTGAAATTTTCTCTGAGGATCTTCTTCCTACGTCTTCTTTCGAAAAATGGAAAAAGAATAATACATACGTGCGCGCGCACGCATGCTTTCTCGGAAATAATTTTTCGAGAAGAGAAAGAGAGAGAGAGAGAGAGAAGAGAAAGAGTAAGAGAGAGAGCGGGGGGAAGCCGAGGAAAGTTTCCGTCGATACCGCGCGATATTAACGTTCCGCTACGATTTTTCGCGAGAAAAGTTTTCCTTTGACTCGCTTCGAAACGATCGATCGATGCACTCGGCACGCCTCTTCCTCTTCTAGAAAATTCTCTGTCCTCTCTCTCTCTCTTTTTCTCTTGCGAAGAGGTAGAGAGAGAGAGAGAGAGAGAGAGAGAGAGAGAGAGAGAGAGAGAGAGAGAGAGAGAGAGAGAGAGAAGAGAGAGATTTATATGGGTATACCGAAGAAGAAGAAGCAGCAGCAGAGCAGAGCAGCTTTCTAGTACAAAATTTACTGAGCGTTCTAAGTTAAAGAAAGACAAAGAGGGATATAGGGTTTTCTCGGAAAAGCGCTGATTTATTTAATTAAAAATCGATACGACTTTTTTTTTCTTTTTCTTTTCTCTCTATCTCTCTATCTCCTTTTCTTTCTTTCTATCTCCCTCTTTCTCTCTCTCTCTCTCTCTCTCTCTCCCTCTCTCTCCTTCCCTCCCTCCCCCATCGCTCTCTCTCTTTCTTTTCTTTCATTCTTTCAAGAACGATTTAGAAGAGAATGAGATAGAAAGATGGAAGCGTTAAACAAGTTTTTCAACTATCGCGAGTTTGTTCGAGTTATCGATTAATAGTTTTAGCAAACGTCGCTTTAAATTTCGAACTACCTTCGCCACGACACATACCTTAATACGCTGAGTCATTTTATTTAACCGAGGTCTCTCTCCGCTAAACGATAACCAACTACGACAAAGTTCACCCTGTCCTCGTCCTTCCTTCCTCATCGTCCTCGTCGTCCTCGTCGTTGTAGTTGTCGTCGTTGTCGTCATCTCTCGAACGAATCGGCTCTCGGGATATAATGTAGCTCATAAGCGTGTCTAGTTCTACAAATTTTTTCCGGACAGTGAACCTGAATTTAATCTTACGCGAGGAGAAGAAATCCGCATCGTCGACGTGCAAATTTCTTTCAAAATCTCCTGGATGAAAAACGAATTACATTTAAATCGTCGTCGTCGTCGTCGTCGTCGTCGTCATCGTCTCTCTCTCTCTCTCTCTCTCTCTCTCTCTCTCTCTCTCTCTCTCTCTCTATATATATATATATATATATATATATATATATATATATATGTGTGTGTGTGTGTGTGTGTGTGTGTGTGTGTGTGTGTGTGTGTGTGTGTGTGTGTGTGTGTATATATATATATATATATATATATATATATATATATATACATACATATATTTCTCTTTCTTTTTTCTTTTTTTTACCACATCTCTTATCTGTTCAAATTTAAGGATTTAAAATAGAACTGAAAGAAGAGAGAGAGAAAGAGAGAGAGTGAATTGTATAAAGGACATTTTAAAAAGAAGTTTTTAAGTCTACTAAATGTTATATACCGTCGCATTATAATATCATTTTGAATCGAGTGAAATTTCTTCAAAGCTAAGATTTATATACAATTCCATATAATTTTATCTCTCATACGTGAATATTAATGAGTTCTTTCATCTTCGATTAAATTCATTATAACTCTCAAGATTAAATATTAATTCTTTGTCAAGCATAATATTGATTCGAAACTTCATGTTACTTTAATAATATTGATACGAGAAAAATAAACGAATGCGATATACTTGGGATAGAAAAATATTTGAACAATGGTTCTTCTTTCAAATGTATGTTGCTTCCGGATTTGAACAGCAGATGGAGCCACGTGATACAATTGAAATTCAGGAATGAAGATTGATCGACGCAATTAATTTTAACCAGTGCGAGTCTCTCGAAACATCACCTCCCTACTCTCGCTCCCCTCTTGAAATTTTATATAAATGATTTATTTTCCACTAACAAATAGCAAAAGATTCTATCGTTTTTAGTTATTTATTGTCACACCAAGTTAACTGGAACGGTCATATACAGATGGTTCCTTTTGTAATCTCGGCGTTTTGATCATGGATACGAATTAAATAATGATAATCATCATTTAACGACGAATATTTCACTTATATTTTCGATATAAATACAATTGAATATCGTTTTGAATATTGATATAAATTCTTTGAAATCGATAGTATTCGTCGTTGTGCAAAAGCGAATATTAATTTATATTTATATATCGGTGATTCTGAAATTTTATACTATAATCTTTTAAAAAAATAATAAGTAATAAAAGAAAAAAAAAGAAAGGTAATTTATTTTTACGATACGTAACTAAATCGAAAAATTCTTTCTTGAATTTTTTATCTGTCGTTAATTTTCGTGAATCCTTCTCCCGTTCAAATTCAAACCATAAAAGTAATGGCGTCGACGGTATAATCTATTTTTCTGTTGGGAATTTTCTACAAGGAAAGGTAACATATTCGATAACGTGGATTATATCAACGACGAATATAACTACCACCAGTATTTCACTTGATACTTCAAATCGAGAAAATTCGAATAATTTATAAACACGACGACGGTCTCTTTTGCCGGAGCCCGCACAGTCGGCGGTTTCGTTTTACGCGCGCCCGTTATTGCGCGAGAGACACGATCAAACCGAGCTTACGCAATGACGTCGTCAGATGGCGGGTCGGTAATGGAGTTCATAATATGCATAACGTCAACAGTTCGCGATCGTTTCGAGTTTATTATTTGATTATCGAAAAATATTAAAAAAAAAAAAAAAAAAAAAAAAAAAAAAAAAAAAAAAAAAAAAAAACGAAAGATATTTTAGAACAGTAATTCCTAAACATTTTTTTCATTAAATACTTAGAACGTTTATACAGAAATCGTGAAATTATATAATAACATTATATTTTCTGAACAACAAACAATCCCTTTTTTCCTATTGATTGAATGGAACGTTCAATCAGAACTGACACGTTCCGTCTGAAAACGGAAGAACAAAAACCTAACGAATGCGATATTGCCAAATTGTGCACATTATCCCTAACGTAAATAATATAAAATTGGATTGTTTCAATATATAATTCAACCGCCGTCATATTATCACGTGAAACCGATTTTAGAAATTAACTGCTTTAGAAAAACAATTGAAAAATTGAATTCATTTTACATGATACGCGTGTATACTAAAGTGTTCTTTTATTTATTTAATGTAAATTACGTTTTTCAACCATTCCGAAATTACATTTATAATTTTCGTTCTTATAATGTACTCGCAATTATTCGCTTTGATAATCACTATTGAAGAAAGGATAATAAGTAAGTAAGTAAGTAAGTAAGTAAGTAAGCAAGTCGTTCTTTTTCATTCATACATAAGATTGAAAAGAGAAAGAAAATCGTCAAACTAGATTAGTAATAGCAAGAAATTGGGTTCCTAGGAAACATTATTTCTTTGCTCAGTTTTGAAAGGGTCATTTAAAGTTAGGACAAGGGCGGAACCAACGACGAACACTAATCGCAATGGACTTAACGAGCGATAAAGCAAGACCCGCACCATCGTCGAGTTTCCTTTTCTTTCTTTTGCCCCCTCTCCCGTCTCTCGGTCTTTCGTTCTCTTCGAACGTCCTTTCGTCGTAAACTCAGTTTAAGTGGATTCCCCACTGGCGTGCCGTGGCTTAAAGGCAACCACCATCCCTTGGACCAACAGCAAAGAGGATGGTGGTGTACCTGCTTCTAAGAATCCTCCTCCTCCTCCTCCTCCTCCTCCTTCTTCTTCTTCTCCTTCTCCCTCTTTCCCTCTCCATCCCTTGCCTTCTTCCGTACCCCTCTTTGCAAGCTTTTCCACGCGAGGGTAGTCTTGGCTTAATAAAGCAGCCGGTGAGAAACGCGAAACACGTGCGTGCAAAACTTCTTACGGGGGGGACTAGCTTCAAACCTCCCTTCTCCCCATACCCTCCCTCCCCTCCCCGTTTAGTCAGTTGGGCTCTATTCGGAAGTTCAAGAGTCTCATAGTACTCTCCGAAGAAACTTATGACGACGACGGTGAGAAAGATGAGAGAGGAGGGGCTGGTAAAATGCTGCTGACATTGTCCTTCTCGTCGTTCAAACTTCAGCGACCGATGACTTACTCTTTAGAATAGTATGTCCTTCTCTATCCTCTATCTCCCTTTTGTGCCAACTAGAATTCTATATTATAATTTTCACCTAAATTTAATCGTTAAATTTTTAAACAGAATTATCTACTTTTTGTTCTGTATTGGATAAGTATCGTATTTTTATTTTTCATTGTTGGGGTGAGAGAAAAGGAGGGGAAAGTAGAGGAGAGTGAAAAAGATACAATGATTCATAAAAGATTTGAAATCTTAAAGCTATGTATTGTGTGTGTATGTGTATGAAAATGATAGTTTAAAAAATGTATTTTGTATAAATGACGTTTCTTTCCTTTCATACGATTTCGAGAATAGGAAAGTAAAGCTCGGAGGGAATTCAGCGTAGCGAAATAAATAGCTCTATCGTCGGAGTACATTTATTTTCTTGTTTTTTTTTTTTCTTCCCTTTTTTTTTTGCTTCATATTTATAAGTGACAACAAAGTCAAATTTCGTTTGAAACGTGATATCTCGTAAGGTATCGTCCTGCGAAAGGGAGAAAGAAATAGAGAGATACGAACATTTTTCTCACGGTCCCATCTGCCTTCTTTTCTTTTATCAGAACACAAGGTCCACACGCTTGAAAATCTCCCTCTCTCTTTCTCTCTCTCCTTCCCTCTTTTCTCTTCAAATTGAGGAAATACACGCGATGGAGGCTGTTTGTCTTTTCGTTGAAGGAGCCAACGAAACGATCCTTCTGTTTTTCGTACTACTCATCCACTCGTCTCTCCCTAAAATACAAAGACTTCTTCGTTGTTCATCTCGCAGTTCACGAACGAGTACAATGGCGAAACGCGAAGACTATGATACGGAGAAAGACAGACAGACAGACAAGGAGAGAGGGGGAGAGGGGTGGAGAAAGAGAGAGAGAGAGAGAGAGAGAGAGAGAGAGAGAGAGAAGGGTCTTCGTGGTTTATATCTACTTGCTGGCACGCGTTGGGATTTAGAAAGAACTTTCAAGTGTGTTTCCTGGGTTTAAAGTTACAAGGAATTTGTAACATTGTCGCTGGTCTCTAAACTCGTTTTAAACACTTAATTAGGTTTAACATCGGTATAAGAAAATTAAACGATTTTATATTCACCCTCCAAATTTACAATACAAATGAGCAAACTATCTCGACTGATTATCTCTATAATATATATAACTGTTTTTATGATATAAAATAATCTTTACAATTACAATATAATAAATCATATAATAATATATATATATAACATTATATAATGAAATGTATAACTTTATATTTGTAATTAAAATTTAATTACAAGGATATATAGAAAAAGTTATATAGTTATATAACTCTAATATATATAAAGTTATATAATAATGTTATATATATATATATATATATATATATATATATATATGTATATAGTTAATAGAGTTAATAAAGTTATATATATATATATGTATATAACATAACTCAAGTTAGAATTGATCCATCCTCGAGACGCAACTAATTACGATCTAACACGAGAACGAAGTACTTTTCGTCCCTCTCTTTTCCTTTTCATCGGCGCGTGAAAACGTGCTCGAAGTCGAGGGACCTTTGGGAGAAAAGTTCGATCTATTCGCAAAGAGACGAAAAAGGAAGGAAGGAAGGAAGAAAGGAAGGAAGAAAAGAAAGAGAAAGAAAGAAAGAAGGGCGGAAGGAGGAAAGAGGGAGGAGAGGGTATCTAAGAAGCAAAGTGTCGAAATTCGACGAGATCGCGATGCCGACGTCCTTTCATAATCTATCCGACGAGGGTGCGAACTTTGTTTCCGCGTTTGGTCACATTGAGAAAATGATGAAGGGAGTGAGAGGAGTAGGAGGAGGAGTTGGAGGAGAAGGAAGAGGTGAAGAAAAGGGAGAGGAAGAGTAGAGAGAAAAAGGAAAGACTTTCGCGAGACTTTCCAAGTCCTTTTCGTCTTTCCATCCCCAAATCTATTCCAACGACCTTCGTCCTTGGTATTTTCCCTCCTTTACTTTCTCCTTTTTTCCTTCTCCTTCTACTCCTACTCCTACTCCTATTCCTCCTACTCTTCTTAGTTTTCTTCTTTCTCTTATTTCTTTTCCTTTTTCTCATTCTCATCCTCATCCTCATCTTCATCCTCTTCTTCATCGTTACTTTCGACGAGGGCAACGCCTTCGAGGGGAAACTTACGATATCATTACCGGATGAGCTATCATTTCCAAGGCTGCGCGTGCAAGTGCCGTGACCGGTAAGGTAATCGAAACACGTGTGTGTGTATTATTATTACGAAGCAACGATGCCGGTTATTAGATGTAACGCGAGTCGAACTTTCGATGTGGAATATTATGTTGAGGGGATACATGAGGAATATCATTTTTCTCATCCTTTGTCTCCAAAATAAAAAGATAAAAGAAAAGAGAGATAATTCGTTCGAGTTCGTTGGAAATTTTAATAATAAAATTTGAATACATATTTAATAATTAAAACTTGAATAATAAAATTTTATCCAACGATATGCACATGTTTGTCATCATTTATCTCAATATACAATTGTCAATTGATATATATGTATATATGTATGTATGTATGTATGTATGTATGTATGTATGTATGTATGTATGTATGTATTTATGTATATATGTATATATTTTCTTTCGCTTATATTTTTTCACGAACTTGTATAGATACGTATGTCCATTTTAGATAAATTTTTACGAAATTTATTATCTTTAATTGAAAATCATTGAAAACATTGGAAATCAATAATTTCTATTGGAAAAATTAATTAAAATAAAAATAATAAATTCATATAACTGGTGTATAATTAAATATATATATAGATCGATTTTTTTAAGTTTCGATTTTTCAATCGGGAAATAATTCATTTTATTTGAAAGAACCGAGTGTTTGAAAATTCTCCCCGTTTAACTTACATATGTCGGTCGTTTTAAAATTTGATAAGTTTATTATTCAACGTGTCATCCTTTCTTTGGAGAATGCCGCGAAATAAATAGAAAGAGGATGGATGATGGTATATCGTTAGACGTAAAAATTATAGCGCGTAGGTGTCGGGCGTATTTTCCGATGGCATGTAGATTTACGGACCGTTAACTCCAACGAATTTATATACGCCTTCTTTTTCGCGAGGCTGCTATTCGCGACCAGGCGGACTTTATTATTCGCTTCGCGCCTACGCTTCTCGCTCTCTTGCTAAACGTCGACCTTACCCTAAACTTTGAAATTATGACCGTCCGATGTTATAAGCTATGACACGCGGGCTACCAGAAAAGAGAAAAAAAAGAAGGAGAAGAAGGAGGGAGAGAAGAAGGAGGAGGAGTTTTGCATGAAAAAGAAGAAGTACATAAGTAGGTAGAATAAATGTCCTTGATGATTTTTTCCTGGGTTACGAAAAAACTTCACCGATTCGAAGTTAAGATCGTCTAGACGTTAAAAAAAAAAAAGAAAAAGAAAAAGAAAGAAAAATAGAAACCAAACCAAAAGTATTTATTTATTTTTTTCAAACGTTATTTTTATACTTTCAAGATTATAAAAACAAAAAGAATATTAAGATTAACGTAATTTTAATACGTGATCATTGAGAGCATCAATCGGATTTTCTCAATTTTGCAGAATATGATTTATGATATTTTAAATATATCTTTTGTTAAAATTTGACAAGATTAAATATTTAATAAGATTAAAGTCTTATATCAAGAGTATGGCAATGAATGTTTCTATATATATTTTATCTAAATTAAATTATGAATAGTATTAGATGAAAGTATTAGATTCGTGTAAGATAGATTCGTTAGTCCAACGCGTTAAAATACATTTTCTAATAGTATATTCCTTTCATTTTTCTATTTACAAAAATAAAACATATAAAGAGAAAAATACATTTTATTCGTTATGAGTTGAGGCTGATTCGAAGAAATCGTTCATCTTAAAAATGTTTATCGATATATTTAAGTAGTTACTTAACAATTAACGAAATCGTGTTTGTCACATAACAACTTGTCTTTAACTTTTCGTATATCCACCAGTGATGAAGTATCTCAACGATCGAATGGAAGAAAAGAAAATAAGATTACATAATACATATATCGAAAAATAAAAGATGAAGTCGAACATGGTAGAACGCCATGGCGATTCGAAAGCTCTTGGAATGTTGAAAAATGTTATAAGAGTGAGATCACCCTCTAGGGAATATCGACGAACGTAAAGGTTATTTCTGGATCACGAAAACTTTTAATAGCTTTCTGATAACTTATTGCTCGAGCTTATAAATAATTTTATACCTTGTGTATCTCGCATGGTCTTTCGATTCCTTCCACTATCTATCCTTATCTTCTTCTTCTTCTTTTTTCTTTCTTTTCCTTATTCTTTCTTTCGTTTTTTCTTTTTTTTTTCTTTTTGCTTTTTTTCATCTCTAAAACAATCATTTTCTCAAAAAATAGGAAAGAATATATAATAACAATTCGTTTCATAGAGACGGATACACGTTATATATTATAATGTAAACATTTGTGCATAGATAAAATATTGTAATATATAAAATATAATTGTAAATTTTAAAAATATGCATTTGTTTAATCGAAAATATATTTTTAACAACTTGTCTTCGTATAATAAAGACAACTATTTCATTCATAGATAGATATCACAATGATATTTTCCATGGATGAATACTGATATAACTGTGCATGAAATATGACAGAAATAACGAAGGAAAAAAATGAAATGAAAGAAAAAAGATAGAAAAGAAAAAGAAAAAAAAAAAAACGAAAAGAAAAACAAACTTAATAATTTTCGAGAAATATATAACTAGATCCTTTTCAGTATCCTTCTTTTTTCCACTGTGAAAAATATTCAATTACGCGTCGGTGCATTAATAAACGAATGTACGGTTTTGCGGTTCGGCGTAAGATTAATGATACACGCGTGGCACAAATCCATAACGGTCTAGCAGTGACGGTACTCGAGGGTGAAAGTATTAAATTCAACGGGTAGCTTTAATTAAATCGAGTCGCGTCTGCCTCTGGAAGTCGAACGAGCTTTGCGCGAAAGGAAGAAAGAGAGAATGAAAGAGGAAGTGAGAGAGAGAGAGAGAGAGAGAGAGAGAGAGAGAGAGAGAGAGAGAGAGAGAGAATTGGTATACCAAAAGAAAATGAGAAAGAAAGAGTGAGTAGAGTATGAACTGGTGTATGGGTTATTAGAAGGTGGAGGAGAGTCACAGATATATCCCTTAACATTGGGATACCGCGGGAATAATCGAAGATGGCAGATAGTAGTAACGTACACCCTTTCAGTGTTGCCGCGTTATATAACCGCATCTCTCCGCACCCTACAACACACTTCTCCGTCGACCCATCTGGTATATAGAACGTGTGTACGTGTAAATAATATGCAGCATTGCCTGCAAACCCTTGTGGTTGTAATCATAGAATTGTGCAATATCGTGTTGGCGTACATGCACGTTTTATCGACAATCTCGTTCGATGGATTCGTTTGCCGATAAAGATGTTCGATAATATAATTACATACGCGCACGTGTGTGCGTGCGTGCGTGTGTGTGTGTGTGTGTGTGTGTGTGTGTGTGTGTGTGTGTGTGTGTGTGATGGTGTATTTTGTTTTTCTTTATTTCTTTTTCTATCGTCATAATTGTTAAGGTCATTAATAATCACTTGGAGAGCAATTGTTACTTCGATTTCTTTGAGTTAAAATCGTGATATTTTTGGAAAATTATTAACGTAACTTTATTATTAATGCAATGGAAAGATAACGACATGTAAATATACGAAACTAGTTTGTAAACGGGGTATATAGCAAAAAACTACGTAATCGTATATTCTCCAGTTTTTTCTTTTTTTTCTTTTTGTTTTTTGTTTTTTTCTTTTTTTTTCTTTTTTTTTCTTTTTTTTTCTTTTTTTTTCTATTTTTGATGGAGTATAACGAGCAGGTACGTAGAGCGAAAATCATAGAAAAAAAAATGAAAGGATTTTTATTCAATGAACGATACAAAAAGAGTCGTTATCGGATTATACGTAATATAAAACGTAATCTCATCTCATTTTAACATCTCAGCATTAATTATAACAGCGTATTTTATTCGTCGATGTAGCGATGTATGTAGTTTTTTTTTCTTTTCTTTTTTATTTATTTTTTCTTTTTCCTTCATTTTAAACAACGTAAAGATTTTACTTTATAATACTCCATACGTATTTTTTTTTTCTATTTCTAAGCAGTTATGTTTATCCCGAGGTCGTCTCGTGTTTGTTGCGATAAATTTGAGAGCATCGTTACTATACCATTTGAATTTAGATTCATTAGATATTTCTTTCTCTCTCTTTCTCTCTTTCTTTGTTCCATAATATTTCATCGCCTTTTGATATAAACAATTCTGATTTTTCGTAAATTGTAATAACAATCGTGAAAAAATTGTAGAACTTTATTTTACCTATTGTATTTTCTACGGATTAACGGCGAATTTGTATCAATCGTTATACAGGCTGATCAAACAGCAAAAATTGGTATCATCAAAATGTAAATGAACACGACCGATTGATTACGCTTTTATTTTGAACGTTCTTATCGCGTCGGCGCAGTGTTTTACAAGCGAGTTGCTTTACAACGAGCATCCTTTTTTATGGAGAATATTCAATTTTCAGGAAGGCAAAGTCGCGTCCGTGGGGTTTCTCTTCCTTCATTCGACGCGGACGACGTCTTAAAACCAGTAATCGTCTGTCCGCGTATGAAAAGCCTGTGAAGATGGTGAACGAGAGGGGAGGATTAACATAGAGACGAGCTCGAGCTTCGATCTTCGCCACGAGAAAATTATGTACGTTCCTCCTATTTGTGCCTTGTATATAATATATTATACTTGGGTATATACATCCTATCTACATTGTAGTTTACGTGAAAAAGAAAAAGAAAGAAGAAAAAACCGAAAAAAAAGAAAAAACGAAAAAAGATAATGAAAAACATATTAGCTCGCGTTAAGAAACGAAATTTGTTGTTTGTATCGGTTTGATATAAAAGTTAAATCATATTTATTAACGTGAAAATAATTTAATTATACTTATGTTGTATAAACAAAAAGGAAAAAAAAGAAAATGGGTAGTTAAATAAGATTCAGATATGAAAATATAGTTGAGATTTAAGTATCGTTATATTTTAGGTTAAATATCTCAAAAGATTAATTCCATATGGATTTGAACTTAAAAAAAGAACTAACTCGTTTCTTTATCGAATTCTCAAAAATATTTCATGTAAGGTTTTGAAATACGATAATTACGTAAAAGCTTAATCGAATAAATCTTCGAGAACGACAAAAGATATCTTTGCCTGCGATTTTCCGTAACAGCAGTAAAGCTCGCGGGTTTTTGAAACGAAGAAAATGTTGCAGCTGTCGGAAGGACAAACAAGAGAAAGAGAGAGAGAGTTAAATTTTTCGATACGCTTTCGAGTATATCGAATCGTGCGGGAATTTTGACAAAGAAATCTCTAAAACCTCGGTTTGTGCAGTTTTACGACAATGACGAAAGGTCAAGGAAGAAATAAATAGATAAATAGGTAAAGAGGGAGGGAGGGAGGGAGAGAGAGAGAGAGAGAGAGAGAGAGAGAGAGAGAGAGAGAAACAGAGAGAGAAACCGAGAAAGAAAGAAAAGATATGGATCGAATAAGAGCTTCTCGCGATGGCGGTGGGCTTTTGTCATCGGTCGACCGTTTCGGAAAAGGGCGATCCGTGTCGGCACATTGGACGGAGAGGGTGACAAATCGATTTGAGCGTCTTAACACGTCCTTTTTCATTGTTCCTCCTCCTATTCGAAGTAGAATTTCTTTTAGTTCACCAAAAAAGTTGGAAAAATCGTCTTTGAATATGTACACGAACTTATCGTCCGAAACAAATTTACAGGATTTTCTTTTTCTACAAATTTCGACTGGAGAAGGGAGGGGAGAAGTGAAGAAAAAATCGAACGGATCGTTTCGATTTTCTTTCCCTCTCTCTCTTTCTCTCTTTCTCTCTCTCTCTCTTTCTTTCTTTCTCTTGATACTTTCTATTGCAGTCCTTCTTCTCGCGTGGATGGTAAAAATGGAAGGTAGAACTACGAATGGAGGAGAACAAAATCGTACTCGATGAGAAAGGAAAATGGTATTTTCGTAACGAGCTTGCTGAAACGGCCGATTTGCCAGAACGCACAGAGGCCAACGGCTGGGCGCAATTACCGAGAACGATATTTGTTTTATTAAGTCGACAAATGTACGGTTTCGAACGTAATGGACTTCTCCTGGAGGTCTCCCGCGGTTCATCGATTTTGAAAAATATCGAGGTCGCTATGTGGTCGCTTCGAGCGATCGACGTATATAAGATATATATAGTATGTATATGTACATAGGTAGTATACCTACGTGTATAAATAAATTCCATAGTTATATACATACATATATATATATATATATATATATATATATGTAAACGGTGCCACAATCAAGAACAAAACAGTTTCGTCCCACGACAAAGTTTCTTCGATTATATATTACTTCTTATATAAACAAAGCAATGGATAAATACAAGTTACCTTTCTACGCGTGTATATATGTATATATGTATCGTTATTCTATATATCGTTGTTACATATAACGATATATATATATATATATATATATATATATATATATATATTCGTTATTAAACATTTTATTTTTCTACCGCATCGTTGCGCTGAATACAAAATCAAGATGAATCTTCCTCTGACCTGCAACAAAATATGTGATATCTCTGAAAGTTTTTTATCGAACGATCGCGCTCGATCTTTTCTCGTTGGAAATGGTAAAGAAAATAAAGATCTTTGGGGATACTCGGATCGATTGCGGATAACCGACGACTTTACGTTATGGATGAATCACTTTTTACTAACGCTTGGAACTTGTTGTTTTGCCGCTAAACGATTTCCCTAAAAGTTTGATCGCGGATGAGTAGCAAGGACCGTGTCACCTCTCGGTTTTACGACTCGCGCTTTTCTCTTCCCTTTTTTCTCTAGCTTTTTTTTCTATTTCTCTCTCTCTCTCTCTCTCTCTCTCTCTCTCTCTCTCTCTCTCTCTCTCTCTCTCTCTCTCTCTTTCTCTCTCGCTATGTCATTCCGTTCTATCTCTATACCATTCGACCCCTTTCCGCAGGCAGCAGGACGCCAAAGTGCCGTTCGTGCGTGATCGTATCAGTGCCGATTGCATTACCGTACTGCAGTCTGTTTGCAAACTGCAGTAATAACCTCGACGCTCGCGTATTAGCTGCATTATACAACATGCACCGGTGCGTTTATCGACGTGTATCGTACATCTCTTTCCTTTCGGTCCTTTCTTCTCTCTTTCTCTCTAGTAACATCATTGAAAATCCTTTCATTGCAAAAGAATATCGACAAGAGAGTGAGCGATCGTGGATTAATTGAGAGAGATCGTTTCTCTCTTTCTCATCCTCCTTTTTCTTTTTTCCACTTTTCTTTCTTTTTCTTTTTTTTTTTTACTCCGAAATTATTCTCCAAGAAACTTTGAAACGCTCGATTAACGACGATAGCGAGTTTTTTCGCTAGAAAAATATTCAGGTATTTCACCATCTCCCTTCACCATCTCTTTTTCTTATTTTTTTTTCTTTTTTCCTTTTACTTTTTTCGTTTCTTTTTTTTTAACGTTACCGATTAACTAACGCTTTAGAATGTTGTGGAAAAAAAT
This sequence comes from Vespa crabro, assembly GCF_910589235.1. NCBI lineage: Eukaryota > Metazoa > Arthropoda > Insecta > Hymenoptera > Vespidae > Vespa > Vespa crabro. The sequence goes on from NC_060955.1 coordinate 7,323,725, forward strand.
TCACAAGTTTACTCGATATGGTCATTAAAACTATCTTAAACTCGGGTATTTGATTGAAAAATTTAGCGTTTATTATATATTAAATATATGGAATATATTTCTTTAATAAGCATTATAAGTTTATTCTACTTTGAAACATTTCTTTTCTATAGAAAAGTACAAAAAATATTGTGAAACGTTAAAACATTGTAATCTATGTATATCGAAAAAAAAAAAAGAAAATGGAAAAAATAAAGAAAAGGAAAGAAAAGAGAAAAAAAGAAAAAGAAAAAGGAAAAGGAAAAGAAAAAAGAAGAGATTTGAAGGTATAGTTAAATAGCGTACAACTAGAAGAAAGAAGTGGAGTAGGAAGAGGTACTTTACGGTTCGTTGCGTGTCACTGCAGTGGAAACGCTGGCGTTGCTCGTAACGCGAAAAAGGAGGTGGAGGAGGAGGACGAAGAGTGAGAGAGAGAGAGAGAGAAAGAGAAAGAGAAAGAGAAAAATGAAATAGAGGAGATAGAGGATATGTACGCGCATACACCTCGCTCAAATCCTAGCCGTTATAATTCCGTTGTCTTTTGAATTTATCTCCCGCAGGCTCTCAGCCTCCACATTTCTCCTTTTTCAAATAGTGGGCGTAGGCAACGTTTGACGAGCACGCTGAATAAGATATAAAAGGGGAGGGGGATGAAGAAACAAAAAAGAAACAAGGAGAGAAAAGTACAAGAAAAAAAAAGAGGAAGAACGATGACGAAGAAGAGAGGGAGGAGGAGGAGAAACTGGAAAACAAGAGCCATGAGAAACAGAATTATTCATATAGAGGGCGCTTCGCCGGAGGGACAATATTTGAACGTTTCGTTTCATGGACCACATAGCTAATTTTACATATTTACGGATTTAACATCGTGAAGAAGTAAAATGAGAAAGAGTAAGGAGAGGGGAGTGATAATTATGTTGATGATAATAGTGTTGATCATGGTGGTAGTGAGGATGTACTGTCCATTATTAACAAATAATAACTCGTCTAATTTGGCCAAGTTGCATTTCGCGAAGAACATGACTGGAACGTTTAAGGAATCACTTTGTATTTCTTTTTTTTTTTCCTTTCTCGTTGATGTTCCATGTCACTTACAAATAGTGATTCTCGAAATTAATCGATTTTTTGTCTCCTTTTTCATTTCTTTTCCTCTTTATCTTTCAATAACCCGAGAGTTAGGTAAAGAAGAAGTGAAGAACAAAGTTGAGAGAGAGAGAGAGAGAGAGAGAGAGAGAGAGAGAGAGAGAGAGAGAGAGAGAGAGAGAGAGAGAGAGAGAGAGAGGAGATAACTCTTCACGATAGAAAACGAATTAATAATCGCAATAAAAGTTCGTCGAGTGCGTTTTTCACGTCATGCTGCGACTTACGGTTTAATGATTAATTAGTGGTATCTTTGTTAACCATCAAAAAGAGGTTTGGGGGAAGACGGAGAAAAGTTTCGCGCATTTTTGCATTTCTTCTTCTTCTTTTTTTCTCTCTTCTTCTTTCTTTATTTTTCAAATATATCCATCTGTTCCTTTTTTTATGTCTTTCTTACTATCTTTTGCTATCCTATCATTGTTCTTTTGAACTTAACATTACTTTATCAAATCCTGTAATTATTATTGGCCGGTAAAACGTACACGTGTTTATCGTTAAGAAATTTTCTTAAGAGAATGACTGTTGTTTTGTTTTCGTTCTTTTTTTTTCCTTTTTTTTTTGTTTTTTTTTATTTTCACCAACTTTAGAAAAAGCTAAGCTTTTCCTTTTATCCGAGATTAAGCACTGGAAATACGCGAAATATTTCATGGGGAAAAGGATAGACTTCGTAGCTTTAACAGAACGGAAGAAGTTTCGGATATTTAAGGAACCTCTAAAGTTGCGTTCTCTCTCTCTCTCTCTCTCTCTCTCTCTCTCTCTTTCTCACTCACGCACACATACACGTACACATATACGCGCACACGCATACGCA